>NC_064282.1:39721818-39754781 GCF_019186545.1 Solanum stenotomum
TATACCTTAAACTATGAAACTAGTAAAGGTTTAAAGATAAATTCTCAAAGAACAAGTCACAAAGGTTCAAAGAACTCTCTCAAATATTATTAATATCAATCTAAATTGTCTTTAATGAATGAAAAGGACTCCTATATATAGGAGAAGGGAAAAACGTCCAAGAAGCCAAACCCTAAAAAAACAATTACAAGGAATCCTACTCTAGAAAGGAAATAAAGTAATCTAACTAGGAACAAATTTAGTACTTCTAGGAAAGCATTAAATGGTACTTAGGAGACCATAAATAGACTAAGGAAAATATTAATAACCTATATATAAATAAATAAATAAATAAATAAGGTAAATCCCAACTAGGAAAAGAATCTTGACAATCTTGGAAAGTTTGACTAGTCTTCTCTCAAAAAGCAACTCTTGTTGTGGCTGATTCTTGGACTTTTCTTGACCTTATTTGCACGAAAATGGCCCTTAAAATTCCTCATCTTGGGCTTGAATTTGGGCCACCAAATAATTGTAGCATTTGGACAATTCCTCTCCCTTGGGCTTGAGCTCTTCTTCCCCAATAAGACACCTTTGGATCATCGATTGAAGCCCATTGAGCTTATCATTGAACTCCTTGGTTTGAGATCTTGTTATGGGCCTCCTTGGAGTTTCTAAAGCTTCATCCTTGTCCTTCAATGGAGTAGAGCTTCCTTGGATGCTATCACTCGGTGGCGTTGGAAAGAGGACTCAAAGACCTTTAATTGGATAGGTAAAGGTCCACCTAATTCATTTTGAGCTAAAAGATATGACCATTTAAAGTTGACCCTTACAACTCACTAGTTCAAATGACTAGTTTCCGGATGTCACGGTCATTCCTCATCTTTTCATCAAGTTCTCAACTCCAAACTCACATGTGAGGCTCTAGTTTCACTAGTTCATTTTTAGGGTCGTTACAGGTATACCCTAGAAGTAACACGACGTACTTGACCCCAAAGGGGTCTCATACAAGCCCTTAGCATATCATGAATATAAGGTAATAGAAAATACGGGTAAATTTAGAACTTTTACATTCAAAATCATTTTCATAAAATCAAGCAGAAGTCTTTCTATACTTTAGCTCCAACTATCTAATACAACTTTTAGAATAAACTCCTGTGACACAACCCATACAATAGTCTCAACAAATGAAATTAAAGACATAAAGAAACTGGTTGGTTTGTCCTCGAAGCTATGAGGACTCACCAAGATCTTCAACTCCTTAGCTCCTTTGAAACATAGCTTCAAGATAGCACTCAAGTCTCCAAACACTACATTTGATTAGAATGTAGGCAAAGTATGTGTTAGTACAAAATGTACCAACTATGATAGCTAGCACAAAACCATAAGAGCATCTCAAAATGGTTAGTCAACATAAGACATAAGAATAAGAGATAATAACATAGTCATAGAATAATCTTCAACATAAGCATCATATAATCATAAGTCAACATAAGACATAGTCAATGAGCATAGCAGATAAGTCATAATCATAATAAGCAAAGTCTCCAATATAAGCACCATATTTATTATTTCATATCGGGGTACCCAGTTTACTTCACACTTTTGGAAGTCGTTCCAAAAAGGCCTTGGCACTAAGGTTAAGCTTAGCACAACTTTAATTTTCATCCCTAGACCGATGGACAATCAGAGCGTACCATCCAAACATTAGAAGATATGTTGAGGGCATGTGTCATAGACTTCAAGGGTAATTGGGATGACCACTTGCCATTAATAGAGTTTGCATATAATAATAGCTATCACTCAAGTATCGGTATGGCTCCCTTTAAAGCCTTGTATGGTAGGAGATGTAGGTCTCCAGTTGGATGGTTTGAAATAGGTGAAAATGCTCTAATTTGTCCCAAATTGGTTTTATGAAGCTATTGAGAAGGTCCAACTAATTAGAGAGAGGTTGAGAACGGCTCAAAGTAAACAAAAGTCTTATGCCGATGTGAGAAGAAGGGACCTAGAATTTGAGGTTAATGATTGGTTCTATAAAAAAAATATCACCTATGAAAGGTATCATTAGGTTTGGCAATAAAGGAAAACTTAGTGCCCGATATGTGGGCCCATATCAAATTTTGAAACAAGTTGGTAAAGTTGCCTATGAGTGAGATTTGTCAAATGAATTGGCTCCAGTGCATCCGATGTTTTATGTATTCATGCTTCAGAAGTATATTGGATATCCGGTATACATTATCCCTTTAGAAGGGTTGGGGGTTGATGAGAGTCTTTCATATGTAGAGGTTCCGGTAGAGATCCTAAACCGGAAAATCAAGAGATTGAGAAACAAGGAAATAGATTATGTAAATATTTTGTGTAGGAGTCACTTAGTTGAGGGTGCTACTTGGGAGGCCAAGGCTGATATGAAATCCCGATCTCCTTAAATTTTTGCTTCTACTCCTATTCAAGCTTGAGGTAAGTAGTTCCTTCGGAGTATTTCCTTGTTTCGATAGTCATGTGTGTTATATGAGTTTTTCCATGATTTCCCTATGTTATGCATGTTTTTGAGAAACTTATATTTAGTAAGAAAATGAGTTTTATGATTGATTTCCTCATGTTGTTTTGTATTAAGTAAGAGTTGCCTAAAGGCTTCATGAGGTGAATTGTTGAGCATGCTTTAGCACAATTTGGGGTTACTCAGACTTCACCCAACTAGACTAAACAACGATTTCACACAACCCACAAGATTATGATCAATTTTAAAGGACAAAAATCAGGGAATCAACAATTTAGGCAATTTAGGAAGAATATCGAAATTATAATCGGCAAACTAGCACACATTTATGATTGCACAGAGGCCCAACACACATCAACACAATCAATAACAATGTATTTGAGGTTAACCACAAATTAAGAGTTCGGGGTTTAGAAAAACCAACCTTTAATGTCGAAATATGATTTGAAATGCTAGGTGTCAAAGAATTCCAACTCTGACCACAAGAATGATGAGCAAAAAGTAATAAGATGCAAAAATATAGGAAATTTAAAGTGCGAGTGTGATTGTATGAAGTTAAAAGTGACAGAATGTGAAAAGACTTTGAAATTTTAAGCCTTTGGCCTTTTAAAAACCGTCTAGTTCACGCCCTTCAACGATATTATTTTTCCTCGCCGAGTTTTACAGGACCTCCAGTTAATGTGGGGGTCCAAACGGCAGACATAGTCTGGCTCGCAGACCTGTTCGGCATGTTGCCGACTTGTCTATGGGCCCGCCGACTTTTACAGACTCCAACCTGATATTTTCTTGAGTTAAACGGTGATTCAAGTAGGGTTGTCTGACTGCTTCGGCGAGTCATCGACTTGAATTTTTTCTCGCCAACCTGCACTTTTCAAACACATTTCACACTTCACCTGCACAATCAACAACCATTTTTCCGAATTAAAATATAAAGCAATAAAAACTTGGGTTGCCTCCCAAGAAGCACCATAGTAAACGTCGTGACATGATACAAGTACCCACTCAAACTTCATTCTTGGGGTTTGCCATTGTATCATTAGGCAACCCCCTTGTTGTCTCGGGTTTAAATGTGATAAAATTTGACCCATTTAGGTCTCCAACTTCTTGATAGAAATGGAATGAGACGTCACCGTCTGATTAAGGGTCGATACATCTTCCTTCATCTTTTTCAAAATTTTATCGATTCCTTCAAAATTTTTGAGAATACGAGAGAGCATATCCTCAGCCCGGTCACCCTTAGAATCTTTGGGCTTTTGACACTTGTGGGAGGAACATACATATCCTTCTACCTTTCTCTTTCCTTCCAGGTGGTGTTACGATCGCTCTACTCTCTGTCCTGATCTCTCCAGCACTCGTCTCTGTTCCAACCTTGGTTACCACCCGGACTTGGGTAGTTTTCACGATAAACTCCTCTTTGGTTTGCTAGGAAGTTCACTTCCTCATTGTAAAACGCTTCAAACTTGGCCTCATGAGGAGTTACACAACCCACACCCACAACATTGACACTCCTAGCACTACCACCCATGAAATTTTGGACTAAAATGTCAAGTTGGGTCATCATCTTTGCCATATTTTGGTCCCTCTCTTGATCTTTTAAAAAATACTCCTTTGTCAATCTAAAAGTAAAAGGGGAGACCTGATCTTCACAGGTGTACCATGCCCGGTTAATTTTGGCCATACCATCGAAAAGTTGGGCTGCTATAATGTCAGGCCGTTGCATTAAACCTTTCAAGGAAATTTGATCAGCCACTCCCTTGTTCACCGAATCAAGGCTTCAGTAAAAGTATTGCAGCAAAATGTTGTTGGGCAATCCATGAGTTGGGCATTGCAGTACCAACTTCTTGAATCTTAGCCAAGTCTCATGGATTGGCTCACCCTCCAAACACTTGAAGCTTTGGATGCTGTCCCTAAGTGTCATAATCTTCAAAGGAGGGAAAAATCACAATTGGAATGCAGTGAAAAGCTCTTCCTACGAAGAGATAGAATCTCTTGGCAACTCAGCCAACCACTTACATGCTTCTCCCATTAGTAAACATGGGAAGAGCCTCAACCAGACTGACTCTTGGGATATGCTTTTAAAGGAGAACCGCTCGCAAACATCTACAAAGTTCCTTATACGCTCATGGGGATCCTCATGAGCCAACACATAGAACAACCCTTTCAATTGTAAGAGCTGCAACATGGTGCTTGTAATGTGGAGCACAACATTCCCTTCAGCCTGAGGCAAGCGAATGGCACCAACTCTACCCACTAGTTTGGGTCATTGACATTCAGTTCATTAATATCATTGAGGTTTCTGATGTCATTTTGGTGGCCCACTTGGCTACCATTGCTTCCGTTGACACTTATTTCCTCTATTTTAACAAGCAACACGAAAACCAAAACATAAAGTAAGTAGATTCAACTATGACTAACAAGAACAAAATTCAACTTCACCAAAAGAATACCAAAATACACCACTCCCCGGCAGCGGTGCCATTTTGATTAACGTTTCAAGCACACCTTATTCAATTCTAGGTGTTAAACGATCATAAATAAGTATAAAACCCGACTAAATAAGTTGGAGTCGAATCCCACAGGGTGCGGTACGTGTTTAAGATTCAATTTTGAAGTATGAACATGGTCAAACTAGTCATACGAAAAAATATTATCGAATAAAGACATCATTAAAATCAGGAGGTAACACGAATGTCAAATAAGGGGTTATGGTTTTGATTTTTAACTACAAACACCGGCAAACAATATGAAATAACAATAATGAGACGGGTTCTTGAGATGTGATCAATTATAGGTTAATATAGACAAATGGATAATTGCAACTACTAGAAAATAGCTAGATATTAGTGAGTAGGCTAGGCTAGAGAGGAGATAAACTTTATCCAGAACAATTTACCCCGAATCAAGTTGATTTCTCTCGAACATCAACAATCATGCAAAAAAAAACCGGCCCACACCTTAATCCATTCACTCTCTCGAGTTTAATGTGTGGCATTGGGTTTAGGATTCACTATCTCGAGTTGAACCCAGGTCAACCCAATGCCCACAAACCATCAATTAAAAACCTTAGTTCTAAAACCTCCCTATTGAGCAAGAAAAAATCACAAAGCTAGAATTGCATTTGCAAATACAATTTTTAAATAAAACCAAAATTAATGATTAAATTCACTTCTAGATAGAATTTAAACTAACAATTACTAATACCCATAAGCTAAATCAGCACATAATCACACCCCAAGAATTGGGGTTATAACTACACATCATAAAAAGGTAAAAACCGTTACCAAATTGATTATCCATCAATTTGGTAAGAGTGATTTCCTCCTTACAATGCTCAAATTTGAAGATTCTCAACGACCCACTTCTTATTTCTCAAAAGTAAATTTCTTCAATCCTTCAAAACTTCGGAAAAAGTAGAGAAAACTATCTCCAGAACTAAAAAAAAAACTGTTCTAAATAGTAGTTGAGTAAAAATTGATTGATTGATACTAAACAAAATGTTCAAAAATGTATTTATAGTCGCCAAAAATGTGCTGCGAAGAGTCACTCGGTGAAGTAGGTCGGGCTCGCCGAACCAGTCGGTGAGCCACCCTTTGGTCACTTCCATCGCCATTCTGCCTTGTCATTCAACATCCTCAAGGTCTATAAATTTGGGCGATCTAGCACTGCATCATGGAACTACTCGGCGATACGTTGATTGCTCCATTCTCTCGCCTAATTGGTTTTTTCCCTGGCTTGGCACACTGGAATTTTAGGAGGTTAGATAGTCATTCGGCGATTCGCCAAGGGAACTTGACGATCACTAGGATGCCTTTCTTCATCCTTTCACCCTTCTTTGTTCCTTTTTGCTTGTTAGTTTCCTTGCTTTGTTCCACAATCCATATACCTGAAAATCAAGTGTTTTACATCTGTTATTGGCACAAATTACATATTTGACGATGCTAATTTTGTATAAAGAAAGCGCTAAATGAGTCAAAATCCCAGAATCATCAACGACCAATTGGGTGACACTAGTTGGGCTCACCTATAAGAATGGGCGGATCACCCGGTGCTCTTCATCTCACCATTCTGTTGCTCTAGACTTCAAGTGTTTCAACCTTGTTCAACGAGCGTTTTAGAGTATTCCGTACACATTTATCTTATCACTATGTACCACCATTTTTACCTTTCAGGCCATCAATTTTTATCCTTGTATTGCTACCTTAGGTGATGGTCAAAATGTTAACCTTTCTCATACGGTGAGTTTCCTTTCCTTTTGGAGTTCTTCGGCATTACTCAACTAATGCAAGTGTTTTGAACCATCAATTAGGGCGTGGTCATACCTATTGGGTGTTCCATCCTTCTTGCTAGGTGATCGACAATGTGGAGTTTACACTTCTTTTTATATTTTTGGTCATTCTTTCAAACATTTATATTTGCCTTGTCCTTTAGCTTCCATACCTGCAAATCATCAAAATATAATTAGAATAGGACATAATTAGGAATTGTGGACAAAAATTGTTGAGCTAAGTAGTCGATAAATAAGTGTACATCTACTAGTCATGAACATTCCAAACTTAAACTTCGTCTTGTCCTCAAGTAAGAACACAATCAACTCAACAAGGGTGTCTATAATAGTACTTAATGAGAGCAAACATGCAAGTGAAATTACAAGACTACTCTCAACAAGATGCTACACCCAATCACGATTAAGAAGTTTCAAATGATGACTAGCCGGTCTCAACACAAGATCAAGCTCACTATAACTTATTTTCTAATGCAAGACTATGTTTCAACAAATGCAATCAAATACCCTCACATCAAGAATGATTCCATACTTTCACAAAGAAAATCAATAAAGTAATAAGGATTCAATGCAACTCTCACTCTCTCAAAAAAGAAATGTATGAAAGCTTCATCCCATACATTTGTCCGTATTTTATAATCATCAACATAGTACATTTAAGATCGCATGTGTCTCTTAGGATTGTAATAGGGCTAAGGGTTAACATATGATCACTTTGGCTTAGTGACTTAACCTTTTCAAAGAATTATTTCAATATCTTTTTTTTCTTTTTTGGTAACTGGCGTATTATATTCATCACCAAAAAATATTTACAAAACAGTACCAGCAGCCTGGACAAGCTGCATCTTCAGGTGATCAGTAAACCTTAATAAAAACTAAAACATACTAAAGAAGGCCTACGCAATTTATACAGGATAATCAACTAATTTTCCTAAAGACGCTTTCCAACTAGCAATGTCTCTCCCTCTAATGTGTATATGTAACACCATATCTTTGATCAATAAGTCGGAGTGAAATGGTCGCCTTTGGAATCGAATGCAGTTTCGAGCTTGCCACACCATATATACGACCATAGAAAAGGCATGATTGGTTATCTCAGCTAGTCCACCTCTGTTTCTTGCAAGTATACTTATCTGTTGCACTTTAGTTCCTCAGTCCATGATGTGTCTTCTAAAATCCAGCCAATTTAGTACACCACTCCATATGCTACTAGTCTCTCTACATTTAAAGAATAAATGATCAAAAGTCTCTGTATGTTGTCCACAGAAGGCATAGTCAGGTGGTATGTTGATACCTATCTTCTGCATCCTCTCAAGTGTTGCAAGCCTTTTTTGGATGGCCAGCCATAGGATGAATTTGTGTGTAGGAAGGATTCTTGGATGCAAAGTTAACTGTTTCCAGGCAACTCTGGCGTGGTCAGGCATCAATGAAATATACATCTTATGAATTGCAAATTTATCCCTCATCAGTGATTATTTTCAAAAGCACAATCTATTTTGTTGTATACTCTATTATCTCCTGCTTGTTTATTACCCCAAGTATAATGCTTGCTTGTTGCCTTAAAAGTTGTTAACTCCAAGTGATCAAGAGCAATTTGAAAACTCTGAATCTCTTTTTGTGTGATAGGAGACCCCACTCAATCCTCACAGTTTAAAACACTATTAAAGTCACCACATACCACCCAGGGTTGTTGGTGGTGTACTGTAATTTGAATGATTTCCTTTCATAAGGTCTGTTTTTTCTGTACTTCATTTTTTGCATAGACAATGATGAAAAATATGGTGATCTGCATTCCTGGATTTTCAAGTAGACAATGGATATATTGCTCCTGTATGTCTAGAATTTGCACCTTCAAGTGTGATTTCCACATGAGCCAAATTCTACCATTATCATCATTATTATAATTGTGGGCACTAGACCAACCCTGTGCTATTTTCCTTATTATTTGTACTGCTCGTTGTTCCTTAACTCTTATTTCCAGGATTCCAACAATACCTATTCCATTTTTATTAATAAAGAGTTTGAGTTCCTTCTGCTTGAGGCCTTGATTAAGGCCTCTTATGTTCCAAGTAGCAAGGATTGTGTGGGTAAGAATGGCATGGAGCTGTCAGCGCTATCCTACATCTGATCGCCCATCATAATAATCTGCACATTTGAGCTTTCATCCACATGTTGCTTACTAGGTCTTTGTCCAGGATCAGGTTCTGGTGGTGGCTGGATTGATGGCTCAGGAATTGAATCTGGGATATCACATTTCTCTAGTTCAGCATGGGTTTGAGCTTGGACTGGTATCCACTTTGCAATAAGTCTCTTTTTCTCCTTTCTTCTATTACCCATTAATGCTCCCATATGATTTCCCATGTTGACATCTTTACCATGGTCCTCCTCCATATCCTCAGTTGAGGGTTTTTTGAACAATAATCAGTATCTTTATGCTCTAACCTCAAAAAATGATTGCAGAATTTGGGTCTCCATTAATATTCTATAGATTGAGTCAACGGTCCAGTGGGTGTTTCAATAGCTATAGCATCAGGAAAGTTTTTTTAAATATCAACCTCAACAAGGACTGTAGTATATGAGATTTTTTCAGCATTTGCTGTAAAACCATATATATATAAGGGAATCCAAATTGCACTAGCAACTTTACTCAAAGCTTGAACAGACCAATACGCCTTAGGTAGACTTGGAAATTTTACCGAAATTGGGATATGGCTGAACATATGATTAACGTTTCAAAGTCACTTAATCCAGTTCTAAGCATCAACGATCATTAGTCAGTATAATAACCCAACTAAATGAGTTGGGGTCGAATTCCATAGGGAGTGGTACGCATTTAAGATTCAAGAGTAAAGTGTAAATATCCTCAAATCTGTTATAGGAATAGACATGTATGAATAAAAACATAATTCAAATTAGGGTGTGACATGAATGTCAAATAACATAGAGTTTTGATTGTTATTATCAACTACAACAACAACAAATAATACGAAATAACAATAATAATAAGACGGGTTCTTGGGATATGATTCGATTATAGTCTAATGTAGAGACATGGGTAATTGCAATTATTAGAAAATTGTTGTACATGAGTGATTAACTAGACTATACAGGAGGTAAACTTTCTTCTGAATAATTTACCTTGAATAAAGTTGGTTTCTCTCGAACACCAACAAGCAAGCAAAATAAGAACAACCTACGCCTTAGTCCATTCACTCTCTCTAGCTTAATGTGTGGAAAAGGGTTTAGGATTCACTCTCTCGAGCTGAAGCCATGACAACCCAATACCGACAAACTATCAATCAATAATCTTGATTTTAGAACCTCTCTCTCAAACAAGCCAAAAGCATGAAGGTAGAACTGCATTTGCAACTACGATTCTTTAAATTAAAAAACAATTAATGATTGAAATCACTTCTAAACAACATTTAAACTTACAATTAACAATACCCATAAACTAAATCAGCCCATAATCACATAATCACACCCTAAGAATTGAGGTTTTATCTAGACATTAGAAAAACATAAAAATCGTTACATAATTGTTTTTCCATCAACTAGGTAAGACTAATTTCGTCTTTACAAAGGTCCAAATTGAAGAATCTAAAAGACCCACTTCCAATTTCTCATAAATGAAAAACTTCAATTCTTCAAAGCTAAGGAAAACTTGTCTCAATACTTAGAGTTCAAACTCAAAATTACTCTAATGAATGTTCAGAATAAAATTTGATAAAAGATTTTCTCTAAACTTAATGTTTGAAAATGTATTTATAGTCGCCAAAAATATGCTGCAAAGGGCCATTCGGCACAGTAAGTCGGGCTCGCTGATCCGCTCTTTGGTCAGTTCCATCGCCTTTTCGCTTTGGCATTCAGCATCCTGAAGTTCTGTAACTTTGGGCGATCCAACACTACCTCACAAAACCATTCGGCGATACGCCGACTCCTCCTTTCTCTCGCCAAGTTGATTTTCTCGTTCAGGGCTTGGCACACGGGAACTTTAAGCGGTTAAGAAGCCATTCCCTGACTCTCCAAAGGGACTCGGCGATAACCATACTTTTATTTCTTCGTTCTTTCAACTCAATTTGTTCCTTTTTGCAAATTAGTGTCCATACTTTGTTCCTCAATCCATATACTTGGAAATCAAGGATTTTATATCAGTTATTGTCACAAAATAAGCATTTGAGTACACTAAATCTATCCAAATAAAGCCCTAAATGAGTCCAACTCTCAGACTCATCAACACCCCAACTTAAACTTTTGCTTGTCCTCAAGTAAAACTAAAGTTCCGCAGTTCAAAAAGGATTTCTCAAAAAGTTCTACCCAAGACTCAATCATGAATGCACACAAAAAGACTCAACTTACTCATGCAAAAAATTAATTGTGCACTCAAAGATTCAAGTTGTGACTCACCATTATCAAAGATTCTCAAGTTCACAATACTTGCTTCAAATGCAAGCTCAAGCTCATCAAATGTACTCAAATGCCCTCACACAAAGATGTTTCCTCATTCACGCACAATGATTCAACACATTATAGTTCCAGAATCACAAACAACTCTCACACTCAGAAAGATAAACAGATGAATGACTTCACCTATAGGTTTGCCCTAATTTTCCAACCAACACTTTTTCAGCTCACTCAAGATCAAAAAGGTCTTTTCAAGGCTTGTAACGGGGCTGAGCATAAAGGTATGGTGATTTAGGCTAAGTGGCTCATATCCTCATGAAATGTGGTATGAACAACACTTTCTTTCCTTTTCTTCATCATTCTCATTTATGCTCAAAAGTCACCCCATTATTTACTTTCCATGGGATACCGGACAACCCTCTTCTTTTGCACTTTCACAACTTTATTTCAAACTTTTTCATTCCTTTTCTTTTTCATTCTTCTTTTTCTTTCTCTTTTTTTTTTGTATGGAGGGATTCCATCTTTCTCAAAATCATGGGTCAAAGGGGACTTCTTTGCACTTCTTGATTTACCTTCTCTTTTCACCACACCCCCAACTTAAGCTTTTGGCCTCAGTTGGCTATTCAAACAGACCACATTCTATTAGGATTAAGGCCGAAAGGATAAAGAAAGGTCACAATTTCATCAAGTTTCTTCCAAGGAAAGGCTAAGGGTCAAAAGGTGTTCAAGCGAAGTTCACACACTCACAAGGTAGGCCACAAAAGAGGTATAGCATCAAATTGTTTCACTCTTTTAAATTTTTGCCTAAGATCATTCCAAGAGCTTGGATCACTTAGTCAACCGGACTAACGGGTCAAATTCTAGGTGCCATCACACATAGTTCACGGTAAGCTTATCATACAAGACATTAACACTAATGTCCAACAAGATTCCACACATTCGCTAGTGTGCAATGTTCATCAGAAGAGACTCAATTATATAACTAGCTAGTCACAACGAGATGCAAAATATTCACATATTGTATATGCAACTTCATTTCACCTCATCATAGCCGCACATTCACTTTTGCTCGATTACGAGCACTATTCAAGTCGTTGGTATTGATTAAGACCGATACTCAAAATTGTAATGGAACAGCCACATTCAAACAAAATCAAGAGGTGGCAAAAAATTTTAAAAAAGGGTCAAAAACCATTTACACTTAAAACAAGGAGCCACAAGCTCAAACATCTATAAAAAAGTGCCAAAACACAATATATACATTAAATATCATTAAAACAAGACGTAGGTATGAAAGTACCTCACACCATCACAAAACAAAAGCAATTTGACCTCAAATGCAATCAAAACAACCAAAGCAATGGTCAGGGCATCCATATCATCTGTTTCTACCTCACCTCCCAAAGCAATCACCTCAGAAGGCTCCCCCTGTCGACTCTCACAAGCAGTGACTCTCATAGTCAAATCATCAATAGAAGTCTGGAGGGGGGTCAGTGCAACAAGGATGGCACTCTCAATTATCCATGGGATTGCAACCTTTAATCGGGTAGCTCTCACATCAATCGAATGGGCTAGGTGCCCCAACTTCTGGATCATAGCCTGAATAATCTTGGCAGGCTGGGCAACAATAGAAGTACCAGGAGCTTGGGAAGAAGAACTAGGAGCAGATGTACCTAAAAGCCCGCAGGCCAGTGTAGACAAAGATGCCTCTACAGGTATAAAGTCAATGTCCACCTCCAGAGATGTATCAACCAGGGCTGATCTCTTAATGTGTACCTCAACCCTAGTGTACTCGGCCTCTATACGCCTGATATCAGTGGGGGATGTAGGAGTGACCTCAAAATATCTTGTGCCACCACGATGAACTACAGCACGCCGACACAGCTCTATAATCAGCATCGGGAATAGTAGGGAGGTCTGTTTCTGCTTGGCCCTCATGGCCATATCCTGCTTTATGAGAAGACCTAGGTTAATGTTCCTCCTGGATATGACACAAGGCAGCCCTCCTTAGGGTGGCGAATGATAGACTCATTCTGGGAAGGCCTGATGGTGCTGCTGATAAAGTCAAACCAGAACCGAGCAGCAATATTCAAGTGCTTCTTCTCATGGGGCCCCTGCCTCTATCCAGCTCGGGGTGGTATCAAAAATCAACGGTGCTAGCCAGCCCTTCAAGCCATCCATGGACTGAGTAGTAGGCAAGCCCTCATATGCCAGTGTAGCTCCTAGAGCCTTGTCAAGTACAATATTAATGTAATCACTATTGTACCCAACTTCCTTCCCCCAGACCTTGAACAACTTCACCGGTCTAAAGGCACTGGTCTTCTTCTTCCGCCTGGGTACCAACTCTCTGTATGCTGTGTAAAAATCCTGGACCCATGTAGTAATGTAGGGGCCTCGGGGACTGGTGAACAACTCGAACCAGTGGAAATGGAGGGTGACCCTCACCGAGGCATATCTACCCTCTAGGCCCTCTATGGATAGTAGCTTTTCCTCAAGAATAGTCTGCAACCCATCGGATTTTAATCTGTTGAGTATCCTAGTAAGAGGGACCACTGTGGCACTACAACCACATGAGGTGCCGGAGCTGGCACTCTATCTGCTAGAGAGGAGGCTGCTAGGACTTTAGCTGAGTCAGGACAAGATCTAGCACAAATATTTGCTCTTCGGGACTGTAATGGTTGGTCATCCTCTGGCTCAAATAATACAGCTTGGGAATTAAAGGCTTCTCCCTCGCTGCCGGAGTTGTGCTTTGGAAGCTCAGAAGTTGGCTTCTTCCCTTTGCCCTTGCCTCTCTTTGAAGGCTCTGTTTCTCCCTTTTTAGGAGGGTTGGCTTCCTTTCATTTATAGCAATGCCACATGCTCTTTTATGTGGCAGCATATAAATGTTGGTTCTAGCCATATCTACAAATCCATCAAAAAGAGTTAGGAACAGTTCAAGAAAAGCTGCAGAAAAATAGTTGCAGACAGACTCGTCGAACCGATAGGCGAGTCACCGAATCACTTTGGCTAGCCAAATCGGGCTGGCCAAAAGAATTGGCTAACAAATTCCCAAAAAATTTGGCATGTCGGCGATGTTAGGGGCCTTTTGGTGAATCACCGACAGCAATCGGCTTGCAAGGACTAGCCCGCTGAAAATTACAGTGAATTTGAGGGATTAGAGGCGCAGAAAGGGTGATCTAGAAAGACAATCGGTGAGTCGCCGAGTGCACTTGGCGAACTTATGCTTCTTGTCGAAAGGTACAGAACCCAAACTAAAGATTTGAATGAAATTAATGGCGATAAAGGAGATTCGGCGAACCGCTGAGTGGTTCGTCGAGCTCGACATAGCTCGCCAAACAACCCAGCTAGCTCTTCTTCTCATTTTTGGATCGACTCCTGTACCAAATCGTTTTGGAACTTTAGGCGAGCTAAGTCAACATCACCGACTTATTTGTATAATCATTATATCTTCATTTGGCTCGCAATGTATGTTCAATATATGGGCTACTTTAATGGAAGATTCAGCAGACTAGAGACTCACACAAATAGTCATTGAGAAGTTTTAGGGAGCTCCAACTTCTCTTTTCTTCGTCTTTTTAACTACTTTTCGCATAAGAATGTTTGTGACTTGTCCTTTAACCATCGTTGTTGAATATAAAAATGTTAACATCCGTTATGATTGCAAAATAGGCACTGAGGACACTTATCCCTTGAATAATTAGCCCTAAATGAGTCAAAATTCCCGACTCATCAACACCCCCAACTTTTACTTTTCCTTGTCCTCAAGTAAAACATAAGTTCAATCAATCAAAAAGGGATGTCTACAAAAAGTTTTCCTTGAGACTCAGCATAAAAGCATAGAAGGTTCAATCTACACATGCAATGTTCAATTATGCACTAAAAGTTTCAAACTAAAACTAGCCATCATCAGATAGAGTTCAAGCAGACAATGCACACTTAAAATGCAAGTTCATGGTAAAGAAGAGTATTTTTGAATGTCGTCACATCAAGAATGATTGCATATTCCCACAAAGCCAATCAAGGACTACAAATACAGAATCAAATTCAACTCTCACACTCCCAAGAAGAAAAACATGCATGACTTTACCCATAGGCTTGCCCGTATTTTCGAACCATCACAAGATGTTCATGCAAGATAAAAAAAAAAAGGATTTTCAAGGCTTGTAATTGGGCTGGTTGTAAGGGTATAATAATTTTCGATTAAAGACTTCTAGCTTTTTCTTTCATTCTTTTAATCTTCACAACTCATCCTTGGCTTACTTATAGAACACAAAATATTTGGTATAGCTTATCAAACACGCCTTTAATTTTCACAACAATGCCAAAAGGACACAAATTTATCGTATCTTTTCATTCCTTTTCTTATTTTCTCATTTTTCTGTCTTTTTTTATATATGGAGGGGTTCCATCTTTTTCTTCAACACTTACTTTTAAGGATGACTTTCACGAACTTTTTTCTCAGATTCTTTCCTTCATTCATACAACATCCCCTACTTAGGATTTTATCTAAGTTGGCTATTCAAACAAACAAATGCTTAATGAAAGGTATAGGTGGGAAGAACAAGGATATTTGTGTTCATGTTACATCCAAAGAAAAAGATAGGCTCAAAAGCTGCAAAAATAGGTTCACACACTCACAAGTTATTCTCACCAAGGTATGGCAAATAGACTTACTCTCAAAAATTTAGGCCTGAAATCATTTCTTTCATTCATTGATTCTAGTCACTCAAACCAACGGGGCAAGTTCTAGGTATAATCATGCATACTTTCAAGTAAACCTCACCACATATGGCATCAAACACAATCATCGATCACGACTCTACAAGTTCAGCTTGCGTGCAACAGTCATGGCAAGACTCACCTCGATAATATAACTAGTCACAATGAGATGCTAAGAGTTCAAACATGACTTATGCAACTAAAATTGTTTCTTTTGACTCGTGCACACATATCATTTATCAAGATCACTATTCTAGTCATCAGTATTGATCGAAACTGTTACTCAAATGTGCAAGAGAAGAGCAACAAAAATCACAATCAAGTAAACAAAAGATAAACCAATAAAGTAATGCAAAGATTCATTCACATTAAAAAAGCATGTAGGGGTTTGAACAAAAACAATACAATAAAAAATATCCAAAAGACAAAATAAAAACAAAATTTAACCAAAAGGCTAGGTATAAAAATACCTTCTCCCTACACAAAATAACTACACAGTGTCCTTAGTGTGGAATGAAAACAAAATGTATCAATAAGAAAGAAAGTGGAAAGAGAGAAAATATCCCTTGTCAGGTTAGGCTTGAGGTAAACTCCGCATAGCTAGTGTGGCTGCAAACTAGGCATCATTACCCTTCTCAATTGTAGGTTTGGAGGTCTGGACAACTATCTCGTCTGGGGCCTGAGATCTGCTCGAGCCAATCATAGATGTGTCATGCAGTATGTCCTCTAGGTCCTCCAGATATTGGAGAACTACTACATCACAAACCCCTAGCTGCCCTTTATTCAACTAGGTTTTGTTAGACTCTCCATCGTCTTC
Source organism: Solanum stenotomum (assembly GCF_019186545.1). Lineage (NCBI taxonomy): Eukaryota > Viridiplantae > Streptophyta > Magnoliopsida > Solanales > Solanaceae > Solanum > Solanum stenotomum. Next base: position 39,738,514 of record NC_064282.1, read on the forward strand.
AAGTGTAGCAGCATCTCTAGTCATAGTGGCTCTAGGGGTCTGAGAAATAGCTGGCCTACTAAAACTGTGGTCCTTGGTAAAATCTACATTGCCCTATAAGATCGAGATATCGGTACAATTCAACTCATCCAAATTATATCGGAGACCGGCAAAATTAGACTTAAAGTTTGTCACATCCACAAAGACACACTGTAACGTCTAATTCAAACCTGTGGGTCATGATAATCTCCCACTGTACTCTCAACTCCTTCGGGATGGGAGCCAATACCGAAGCTATGGCTCAGTCAATCAGAGAAGGAACAGAAGCATGAACCCCCGAGGCCCTTAAATCATTCGAATAAGAAATGTTTCCCATCTTATATATCATAGCCTGCGTCAATGAGGGACAATCAGTAGTATAGGGGAAGGCACAATACAGGTGGGGGAGTTAGGTATACCTGTCGGCTCAACTTCTGGAGTAGGCTGACTTGTGTCGGCCTTAATGGCCTCTTCATCAACAATAGGGGATGTGTCTACTAAGGTTGTCTTCATCTTCTAAGCATCATCCTTCGTATATTTAGCTTTCATTCTTTGGATGTTTGTAGATGAGGTAGGATTCACTTCAACATTAGTGTTTTCCACAAATGTCAAACTAGCTCAACGATATATATAACTAATAAGCAATGGAAATTGAATTTAGGTTTGGTTTCGCTTGGCCCTCATCGCCATCTCCCATTAAATAATCACCCCTAGTTTCAACAGCTCGAGATCATTGATACATCCCAGCAATACCACCTTTGGATTTTAGATGATCGACTAATTCTATGATGGCATCAATGTGCTAGAGATAAACCCAAGAAAATACCGAGCATCAACATTTAGACCCTTCATTTTAATCACAACTCCCGCCTCTAGTAAGGGAAGAGTGACATCAGTTATCAACGGGGCAAGTCACCCCGTCAAGTCATCTAACATCTTAGTTTTGACCATGTCGGTAAAATAAGGCCAAGACCATGTAGTACAAGTCAACACATCATTGATATCTATCTCGCTGAACTTCACTCTTTTACCTTGCACCTCAACATAGTTGGCTAGCGCTATCAACCTTGCGTTCTTCTTCCTGTTTGGGATCAACCATCCATAGGTTTCATAAATATCTTTTACCCAAGTAGGCACAAAGAGATGCCAGGCTTATGTGAACTATTGAAATCTATTGAAACGCTAGGTCTCCTACACAACTAGATACGTGTCTACCACGCTATCTATAGATTACCGATTCTCTTCCAAAATATTCCTCAATCCAGCGGCTTTCAGTTGGTTCATAGACCAAGAAGGATGTGCAAGGGCAGCGAATAATGGAAGTGCTTATGTTGTAATAGGAGTTTGAGGTGCTGGAAGTCATGCTGCGGCATGAACTATTTAAGAACAGAGTTTCGAGTGCCTCCATTTCAGCAACTCACCCCATGTAGTAGATGTATCAATTGGAGTGCTCGACCCCGTAACTTCCTCCCTTTAAGACTCAAAGGATGTGGGATGTAATGTGTCTGAGATTTTGAATCATTTAGAGCTTTGCTTTCATAGTTTAAGTGTCCTCAATGCCTAATTGATGCTCTAAACTGATGCTAAAGTGTTGATATGTAGAAATGAAGGCTAAGGAGCAAGGCAAGGACATTACCAGACAAAAAGTAGCGAAAAAGTTGAAGGAGGGCAATCTAGGAGATCGCGAAGACAAGTCGGGGAACCACTGAGTGGATTTTTAGCTCGCTTAAAGTTCTAGCATACCACCCCTGGGGAAGAACATACTTGGTGAATGAAATGGACAATCGGTAAACTGCCAAATGACTCGGCGGCATCGACCTCGATAGCCTAAAGTCACAAAACACTGAGGACTAAGATCGAAGGTAAAGCGGCGATGAACTGGAGCAAAGGGCGCGTCGCCGACCTGGTTTGCGATGCACGACTTACTTCGCCTAATGGCCCTGAAGGCCAAATTTTGGGAAACTATAAATTAAAATTTGAAAAAGATCAGAAAATCATGCAACCATTGTAGAAAGTAATCAAGTTCTCCTTAGTTTTCCATTGTAGACTTTGAAGCTTTTGAAACTTGTTTTTGACGAATTTCAATTAGGTTTTTTTAATTAATTCAATTTGAAGCATTGTAGAGACTTGTTAACAATTACCAAGCTTATGGCTAATATAATTGGATTTCTTCCTTTTTATGATGTGTAGCTAAAACCCCAATTCATTGGGTTTAATCGAAGTAAGTTTAATCAATAGTTGCTTGTTAATCTATGAAATGTAGTTGAAAATGGAATTCTAACTTAGTGTTTTGGGCTTGCTTGAGAAAGGGGTTTTAGAACCAAGGTTTTTAATTAGTGATCGTAGTTATTGGGTTGGTGTGGGTTAAGCTAAAGAGAGAGAATCCTAAACTCGATTCTACCTATCTATCTTGAGAGCGAATAAAATACGGTTCTAGGATGTTCATATTGTTAAGCTTGTCGAGGTTCGAGATAACTCGCTCGAATCGTAATAGTTGTTCGAGAGAAAGTTAATGCATCTATAGTCTAGCCTACATACTGAGATTTAACAATTGTTAGTGAAGCGCAATTACTCATATAGTAAAAGTATCCTATAATCGATCTCGAAAATTCCTCTCTACTTGTTTATTCCTTTGTTTTGATAATTGCTTTAGTTTCAAATTGACAAACCAATCCCCCAATTTGACATTCTTTGTCAATCCTTTGAATTTATCTAAGTGTTTTCTATAATTTCTCTTCCTATAACCGATTAGACCATATCTGTAACTTCATAACTGAGTTTGAACTTGTATCGCTCCCTGTGGGTCTAACCCCAACTCTTTGTTTGGTTTTATACTACATTATGATTGCCTACACCTAGTATTGGATGTGGTGTAGTTCTGCGTTTAGAAAAAATTGCACTGCTTCCAGGGAGTGGTGTTTATAATTATGTTATTGAAGTTTGAATCTTGATCTTTTTGTGTTGTGGTTGAATCAAGTTACTTTGTTTTGGGTTTGTGTTAGTTGTGTTTGAACATAAGAAGAGATAAGAGTGAACGGCAGTAACGGTAGCCAAATTGGCCACCAAAATGATATCAGAAATCTGAATGATGTTAATGACCCGATTCAATTGGGTGGTGTTGGTGTTATACTCTACCTCTTGTTGAGGGGAATGTTGTCTTCAATGTCACTAGCATAATGCTACAACTCTTTCAAATGAAAGGATCATATGGAGGGCTAGATCATGAGGATCCCCATGAGCTTTTTCAGAAGTTTTTAGACGTATGTTGTCCGTTCTCATTCAAGAACATCTCTCAAGAATAAGTCAGTCTCCAGTTGTTCCCATTTTCATTGATGGAGGAAGCTACCAACTTGTTGGGTGATCTATCTCAGAATTCCATTACTACTTGGATGAACTTACCGTGGCTATCTTTCTAAGGTTCTTTCTTCCTTCAAGGATGATGACATTAAGAGATAGTATTAAAGGTTTCAAATACTTGGAGGGTGAACCAATCCATGAGACGTGGCTAAGATTTCAGAAGTTGGTACTTTAATGTCCGACTCACGAGCTTCCAAATGACGTGTTGTTACAACACTTCTATAAGAGTGTTGACTCGGTAAACAAATGTGTTGTTGATCATCTTTTTCTAGGGGTAAAATGCAACAACCGTTCGAAATGGCATCTAATATACTTAATGGCATGACCAAGATTAACAGATCATGGTACACTCGAGAGGACTAAGTGTCTCCTCTCACCCTTAGAATGACAAAAGAGGAGATCGAGAAAGACCAAGAGAGAGAGCAAAATATGGCAAAAATGATGACTGATCTTAATATCTTGTCGAAAAATGTTATGGGTAGTGGGTTGAAGAGTTTTATTGTTATTGGTATTGGTGGAGCAATCCTCGAGGAGGCACACTTTGAGGCTCTATATTAAATGGAAGTGAATTTTCTTGCAAATCAGGGAGGAGGTTTCCATCCGAGCGATACAAGGTCGGGTGGGAGTACAAGTTTGAATAGAGAAAGGGATCATGAATGGAAAGACTGTGACACAGAATTGCACGACCATAGTGCTAATGGGAAGGAAAGGGATTGTGTCAAGGAAAGATATGTCCCACCCCATGAACGTCGAAAGCCTAAGGAGTAAAGGGTTTACCCCCAAAACTTCCATACAGAAGACATGCTTGCATTCATTTTCAATAAGGTGGAAGGGTCGGACAAAAGTCTTAAAAGAAATGAAAGAAGACGGGTCCACACTTAGTCAGATGGTCACCTCTCAGTGTCTAATCAATTGGAAATGCAAATGGGTCAAATTTCATCTCATTTGAACCCAAGGCCAAAAGGGGGTCTACCAAGTGATACCTTGGCTAACCTGAAAATAAACCTTGAAAGCGTATCCACGTCGTGCCACAACGTTATATAAGGTGCTTCTTAGGAGGTAACCCATGCTTTAATTCTTTTATAAATGTTTTTTGAATAATAGATGTTGAATGTGCAGGTTGAAAATTTGAAATTTTGGGAGAATGGCTGCTAAGCGAGCCAAAGGTCCAATTGGTGACTCGCCGAACAGGTCAGCGAGCCCGACTTAGACCGCTTTTGGAACCACCTATATTGTAAGAGGTTTTATAATCGTCCGCGGGCTGAAGTACCACTCGGTGCATCGCCAAGTGGGTCAGTGGCGTAAGTCGTAGTCACCGACTAGCGCGCGAACTAAAGAGTGTTTACAGGCCAAACCATTGCAAATTCAAAATTCCCTCCACTTTTATATTTTTTAACTTTTGTGCTCTCACAACCGATCATAGTTTTGTTTTCGTACTTTTAGTTTTCCTATTGTGTGTGACTTTTATTTCAGGTGGACATTTGGATTACATTCGTTCCTAGATTTTCAAATTTTCGGCATTTAAGGTTGGTTTGATGAACCCCGCTCTATAATTGGTTGAAATCAAATGCAAATGTCGAATTGTGCTAATTGTCGAAATTTTCCCCAAATTGTGCTAATTGTCGAATTTTTCCCATTGATAGAGTGGTTGACTTCATTCTTAAGTGCAAAAGGCTTCAATTAGCCAATTTTGGCAAAATTTAGGAAATCTGAGTACCCCGAGGGCATATATCTTATGGGTCTTCAGTTAACTTCATGTTGTGGGTGTTTAATTTTGTTTTCATTGGCTGCGAGCATGATCTTGAAGTGCAGGTAGAGATCTGGCATGTTGGGCTATTCGGTAAGCTGGGTCGAACTTGTCGAGTGATTTAACGGTTCACCAAACGTCCCCTAGATCACTTTTAATCACTTAAATTGTGAGTTTGAGTTCTGTAACTTTCGAAAATATGCTTGTGCTTGCCGAGTTTACTCAGCGACTCACCGAAAGTACTTTTTGATCGCACTTCTCCTTCCCAAATCCCTTAAATTGTTCTATAACATTCGGCGAGCTACTTCTTATTCACCAAATGGTTTCGGTGATCCACCGAATTTCCCACGGCATTGCCAACTTGTGCTTATTTTGGAATATTTGTTTTCTGGATCTTTCGGTGAGCTTGACTTTGCTCGGTGAGCCTGACTTTGCTCGTCGATTGGCTTGGCTAGTCTTTTTGCAACTGCTATATTGTGATTTTTTTGTTTCCTCAATTACCTAAAAGGATGGCTTGCCCCACTTATTTCTGATACCACCCCGAGGTGGATTGAGGCTGGAGATAAGATATAGAAGAAGGACTTTAAGGTAGCTGCACAATACTTGTTTGGATTCATTAGCAGCTCCATCATGCCTTAAAAGAATGAGTCCATCCTCCGTCATACAAAGGCAACTTGTCTCGGATCGATCAAAGCAAAGAAACGCTTCAACTTGGGACTTATTATTTAGCAGGAGATGGTCATGAGGGCCAAGCAGCACCAGGCGTCCCTTCCCTTTCCGATCTTAATCATAGAGCTATGCCAGCGAGCAGGAGTTCCTCGTGATAAGAACAGGGACATCGAGGTTACCCCTACATCCTCCACAAACATCCAATGTATAGAGGACAAGTACACTTGGGAAGAGGCATATATGAGGAGAGCAGCTCCGGTGGATGCATTCCCATCGGTGGATGTTGCTTCTATACCTATAGAGCCATTTTTGCCTACTCCTTCCTCCGGGCCTTCAGGTACTTCCACTTCCTCCAAGACTCCTGGTGCTTCTACAACTTCCCAGCCCACCCACATAACTCAGGCCATGATCTTGAAAATGGGGAATTTGGCCCATTCTACTGATGTACGGGCTACCCGGTTAGAGGCTGAGGTACCGTGGATGATTGAGCGAACCATCCTAGATGCATTGACACCCCTCCGAGCATCTGTTGACACTCTCACAGCGAGTGTAAGGACTTCTGAGAGTCAATAGGGGGATACTTCAGAGGTTACGACTTTGAAAGCTGAGGTTGTTGATCTGAGAAAAAATGTGGACTACTTGAAGTACAAAGACTTCACTTTAATACTGGAGGGAGCTGATGATATGGATGCTCCAGCTATTGATCTAGCCACCACCGAAGATGTACCGATGGATCATGTGGCAGCTGATGAGTCAGAGGCGGAGACAGGCGAGGAGCAGAGAGAGGTGACAGAGAAGACCATCTATGGAGACCTGCCAGACTTAGAGGAGACGATTGTACGGCCGGTGATTTAGGCATCATTGACAGAGACATCCATGGTAGGCCCTAGTGGAGCTAGTAGTTCTGGCATTGCACCGGGCACTGATGCCCTGACAGATGGAGCGACTGTGTAGCCAAAACTTATTTTTTACCTCCCTCTCTGTCATTTTTATTGACTTGTTAATTTTATTCTGTTGTATTTCAGGACAACTGCATGTTTTTGTTTGTGGTGGAGTGAGGTATTTCCATACTTACCTCTTGTGACTACTTTTTTTGTATATATTGGGGTTTTGGGCTGTAAATTGTGTTGTTGATTTCTATTTTGCGGATTTTTGAGCTTATGGCTCCTTCTTTGGAATTCAAATGGTTTTTGACCCTTCTGAAAAAAAATTCCACCTCTTGTGACTGATTATGGCTGTTCTTATGAAAATTTGAGTATCGATCATGATCAATACATATAACTTGAATAGTTCTCTTTATCGAACAAAAATGAATGTGCGGCTACAATGAGGATAAATGAAGTTGCATAGACAATGTGTGAGCTTTGTGCATCTCGTTGTAACTAGCCGATTATCGAATGAATCTCTTCTGATGAATATTTTACACTAGCGAAAGTATGGAGTCTTGTTTGATATTGGTGCCAATGCCTTGTGTGATGAGATTACCGTGAACCTTGAGTGATGACACCTAGAATTTACCCCGTTGGTCCAGTTGACTAAGTGATGCAATCTCTTGAAATGATATTAGGCAACAATTTTGAAGGGTGAAACAATTTGACAATGTACCTCTTTTTATGGCCAACCTTGTGAGTGTGTGAACTTTGTTGAACCCTTTTGAGCCTTGCCCTTTTCTTGGAAAAAACTTGATGAAATTGTAACCTCTCTTTATTCATTTACCTATAATCCTCATGAAGTGTGGTGTGTTGGAATAGCCAACTTAGGCCAAAATCCTAATATGGGGGTGTGGTGAAAAGAGGAGGAAAATCAAGAAGTGTGAAGAAGTCCCCCTTTATCCATGGAGTTGAAAAATATGGAACCCCTCCATACAAAAAAAAAAGAAAAAGAAAAGAAGAAAGAAACGAAAAAAAATGAAAAAGTTGTGTAATAAAGTTGTGAAAGTTACAAAAGAAATGGGGTTTCCAGTATTCAATGAGATGTGAATAATGGGGTGAATTTTGAGCATGAGTGAGAATGTTTAATGAAAGGGAAGAAAGTGATGTTCATACCACATTTCATGAGGATAGCAGCCACTGAGCTTAAATGACCATACCTTTACACTCAGCCCTGTTACAAGCCTTGAGAAGACCTTCTTTATCTTGAGTGAGCTGAAACAAATGTTAATTGCAAAATAATGGCAAACCTATGGGTGAAGTCATACATGTGTTCATCTTTGTGAGTGTGAGAGTTGTATGTGATTCTGGAGCTATAAAATGTTGAACAATTGTGTGAGAATATGGAATCATCTTTGTTGTGAGGGCATTCGAGTGCCTTTGTTAAGATTGAACTTGCATTTGAAGCAACTATTGTGAACTTGAGAATCTTTAATAATGGTGAGTCACCACTTGAATCTTTGAGTGCACAATTGGTCCTTGCATGAGTAAGTTGAGTCTTGTTGTGTGCATTCATAATTAAGTCTTGTGTAGCACTGTTTGAGACATCCTTATGAAGTGTTGAACTTGATTTTTACTTGAGGACAAGCAAAAGTTTAAGTCGGGGGTGTTGATGAGTTCGAGATTTGGACTATTTTAGGGCATTATTTATATAGGTTTAGTGTCCTCAAATGCTTATTGTGTGCCAATAACTGATGTAAAACCCTTGATTTCCAGGTATATGGATTAAGGAACAAAGCAAGGACACTAATTTGCAAAAAGGAACAAAATCGGCTGAAAGAATGAAGAAAGGCAAGTCTGGTGATCGCCAAGTCCATTTGGCGAGTCACCGAATGGCTACTTGACCGCCTAAAGTTCGAGTGTGCCAAGCCCTGATGGAAAGAACCAAGTTGGCGAGAGAAAGGAGCAATTGGCGGATCGCCGAGTGGTTCCTGGATGCAAAGTTAGATCGCCCAAAGTTACAGACCTTGAGGTTGCTGAATGCCAAGGGAAAAGGGCAATGCAAATCACCAAAGGGCGGCTCGTCGAGTGGTTCCGTGACACCGACTTACTTCGCCGAGTGACTCTTTGCACCACATTTTTGGCAACTATAATATATTTCTGAACATTTAGCTTAGTATTAATTACGCTTTAGAACAATGTTTTATTAAGTTTTTAGCTTTGGAGACAAGTTTTCTCTAGTTTTTCGTAAGGTTTGAAGAATTGAGGGTTTTCACTTTCGAGAAATTTGAAGTGGGTCTTTGAGATTCTTCGAAATAGAGCATTGTAAGGATGAATCCACACTTACCCAGTTGATGCATAATCAATTTTGTAATGGTTTTTAACCTTTTTATGTTGTCTAGCTAAAACTTAATTGTTGGGGTGTGATTATATGAATATGGGCTTATTTAGTTTATGGGTATTGCTAATTGTTAGTTTAAATGCTATTTAGAAGTGAATTCACTCATTAATTGTGGTTTAATTTAAGAATTGTAGTTACAAATGCAGTTCTACCATTGTGTTTTTGGCTTGCTCGAGAGAGAGGTTTTAAAACTAAAATTATTCATTGATGGTTTGTGGGTATTGGGTTGACATGGGTTTAGCTGAAGAGAGTGAATCATAAACCCAATTCCACACATTCATTCTGAGAGAGTGAAAGGGCAAAGGTGTGGGCTGTTCTTATTTTGCATGCTTGTTGATGTTCGAGAGAAATCAACTAGATTCGGGGTAAATTGTTGGAGAGATAGTTTACCTACTCAATAGTCTAGCTTACTCACTAATATCTAGCTAATTTCTAATAGTTGCAATTACCCATTTGTCTATATATTAACCTATAATCGAATCACATCCCAAGAACCCGTCTCATTATTGTTATTTCGCATTGTTTGCCACAATTAGTAGTTGATAATTCCAAACCAAAACCCCGATTTGACATTCATGTCACCCCCTAATTTGAATGATGTCTTTATTCAATATTTTCTATTCCTATAAGTGATTTGATCATGTTCACACTTTCCTATTGAATCTCAAACACGTACCACTCCCTGTGAGATTCGACGCCAACTCAGTTAGTTGGGTTTTATATTAAATAGCGATCTATGACAGTTATAATTGGATGAAGTTTCCTTGAAACGTTAATCACTCACCTTCCCTAAAATAATAGTTTTGGCCACGATCCCTCCATGGACATGTGCACCTTGACTTAGGCCAAAAGCCTAAGTTGAGGATGGCTAATTCAAAAGTTTCCTTGATCTTGGCCCTGGTGTAACATTAGATATTGTGAACCTCAACTCATGCTAAACACATAAGTTGAGGGTGGCAGTGAAAAAGGAAACCGAAAGAAAAAGGATATGCAAAGAGTTTTGTGTTGAAATAGAAACATAGAAGAAAAAGATGTGACTTTGTGCAAAAGAAGCCAAAGATGAATAAAAAAAGTGCTGAAAGAAATAAAGAAAAATAAAGTGAAAGAAAAAGTAGGTTGAGAAAAGAGGTACCCAAATGTACAACACATGCCCATGAGCCTACGTTGTTGATGAGTCCACGATTTGGACTAATTTAACGCTTAATTTTAATAGATTTAGTGTCCTTGAATGCAAATTTTGTCTCAATAACTGATATAAATCCTTGAATTTCAGGTATTTGAATTTAGGGAGAAAGCATGGACATTATTAAGCAAAGAGGAACAAGGTAGCTGAAAGAAGGAAGAAAAGAAGCCTTGAGGATCGCCTTAACCATTGGGCGAGTCGCGGAATGACCTTGGCCTCACCTAATGTTCCATTGTGCTAAGTCCTGAAGGAGAAAATCAAGTCGGTGATAGAAAGGAGTAGTCGGTAAGTCGCCAAATAGTTCCGCGATGCAGTGCCTTATCTCCCAAAGTTACAAAACCTCAAATTTATTAAAGGCCAATGCAAAAAGGCGATGAACCAGACCAAAGGGAGGATTGTCGAGTGGATCGGCGATCCCGACTAACTGCGCCGAGTGGACCTTCGCAACACACTTTTTGACAACTATAAATACTTGTTTAAAGTTTTAGCTAAAGAGATTTTTTTGGGATGCAATCATTTTATTATAGAATTATTAAGTTTAAGAACTTGGTTTTTGGACACATTTTAGCCTTAGCTTTGCAGATTTTGAAAAATCCCATTTAGAAGAAATTTGAAGTGGGTATTAAAGATTTTTCATCTTAGACGTGTGTAAAGACCATATCAATCGTACCCATAGGATGGAAACATTTTTCCGTATCGATTTTTATCTCTTTACTATGTCTAGTTAAAACCTCAATTCGTGGGATGTGATTATGTGAATATGGGTTGAATTTACTGGTGGGTATTGCTAATTGATTTTTTATTCGCTATTTAAAGGTGATTTCGTTTAGTGGTTGTGTTTGAATTTAATGGAGTTGTAGTTGCAAATACAGTTTTAACTTAGTGTTTTTGACTTGCTTGAGAGAGAGGTCGTAAAACCAAAATTACTGATCGATGGTTTATGGTTATTGGCTTGTCATAGGTTCAGCTCGAGAGAGTGAATTCTAAACCCTCTCACACACATTCAGCTCAAGAGAGTGAATGGACTAAGGCGAACGCTGTGCTTCATTTCCTCTTATTGGTCTTCGAGAGAAGTCGATTTGATTCGGGGAAAATTGTTCGAGAGAAAGTTTACCCCCAATATAGTCTAGCTTAGTTACAAATTTACAGTGATTTACTATCAATAGCAATTACCCGGTTGTTTACTTTAGCTCATAATCCAATCACATCCCAAGAATCCCATCTCCATATTTGTATCTTTGTTTTTAGTTGTCGTTTTAATTGATAATTAATTGATACTTGACACTTGTGTCACCTTGTCATTTATCAAGGTTTTTTTCATAAATGTTTACAACTATAATAGAGTTGAACACATTTATGCTTTTCTATTGATTCTAAATTACGAACCGCTCCCTTAGGACTCGACCCCAACTTACTAGTTAGGTTATATTACTACTCACGATCGTAAGCTCTTGAACTGGAAGTAGTGTCCTAATACGTGAAATCAAAATGGCGCCGCTGCCAGGGAGTGGTGTTATTTAAAAATTTTAGTTAAGTTTAATTTTGCTCTTGTTTGTTATAGTTCTACTAACTTAATTTTCAGTTTTGTTTTGCTTATTTGTGTAATAAAACAGGAAGTATGAGTGTGAATGGTAGCAATGAAAGCCAAGTAGGCCATCAAAATGACATCGAAAACCTCAACGATGTCAACGAGCCTCATACTAATGAACCCCATCCCATGGACTCATTTAGGGCTTAATTTTAATAGATTTAGTGTCCTCAAATGCACATTTTATCTCAATAACTGATATAAATCCTTGAATTTTCGGTATTTGAACTTAGGGACAAAGCATGAACACTATTGAGCAAAAAGGAACAAGGCAACTGAATGAACGAAGAAAAGAAGTCCTGAGGATCGCCTAAACCATTGGGCAAGTCACTGAATGGCCTTGGTCTCACCTAATGTTCTAGTGTGCCAAGCCCTGAAGGAGAAAATCAAGTCGGCGATAGAAATGAGTAGTCGCCGAATGGTTCCGCGATGCAGTACCTTATTGCCCAAAGATACAAAACCTCAAATTTGTTGAAGGCCAATGCAGAAAGGCGATGAACCAGACCAAAGGGCGGATCGCCGAGTGGATCGGTGATCTAGACTAACTGTGCCGACTGGACCTTCGCAGCACACTTTTTGACAACTATAAATACTTGTTTAAATTTTTAGCTAAAGAGAATTTTTTTGGATACAATCAGTTTATTTTAGAATTTCTCAGTTTTAGAACTTGATTTTTGGAGACATTTTTGCCATAGCTTTGGAGATTTTGAAAATTCCCATTTTGAAGAAATTCGAAGTGGCTATTAAAGATTTTCCTCTTAGATGTGTGTAAGGACCATATCAATCGTACCCCCTTGATGGAAATATTTTTCGGTATCAATTTTTATCTCTTTACTATGTCTAGCTAAAACCCCAATTCTTGGGGTGTGATTATGTGAATATGGGTTGAATTTACTGCTAGGTATTGTGAATTGATTGCTTTTTCGCTGTTTAAAGGTAATTTTGTTTAGTGGTTGTGTTTGAATTTAATAGAGTTGTAGTTGCAAATACAATTTTAACTTCGTGTTTTTGGCTTGCTTGAAAGAGAGGTCGGAAAACCAAAACAACTGAATCGATGGTCTGTGGTTATTGGGTTGTCGTAGGTTCAGCTCGAGAGAGTGAATCCTAAACCCTCTCCCACAGATTCAGCTCGAGTGAGTGAATGGACTAAGACGAAAGTTGGTCTTCATTGCCACTTATTGGTGTTAGAGGGAAACTGATTTGATTCGGGGTAAATTGTTCGAGAAAAAGTTTACCCCCACTATAGTGTAGCTTAGTTACCAATTTACTGTGATTTACTATCAATAGCAATTACTTGATTATTTAATGTAGCCAATAATCCTATCACATCCCAAGAATCTCGTCTCTATATTTGTATCTTCGTTTTTAGTTGTCATTTTAACTGATAATTGATTACAAAACCCCTTTTTGATACTTGACACTTCTGTAACCCTTTAATTTTTCATGTTTTTCTTCTTAATTGTTTATAGCTATAATTTACTTGAAGACATATTTGCTTTTCTATTGATTCTCAATTACGCACTGATCCCTTGGGATTCAACCCCAACTCACTAGTTGGGTTATATTACTACTCACTATCGTTGGCACTTGAACTGGAAGTAATGTCCTGATACGTGAAATCAAAAATAGTTACCAGCTAATAAATTCCTATAGTTATCCTAGCAACTAGTTTAGTGAGTCTAAGTAGTGAAAATAAGTGCAAAGCCTATGGTATTGAGCTCTAACGGTACTTGAAGTCACTTTTGACTGTGAGTGTTGAATGAATCCTCAAAACATGAAAGGCATATCTATTGTGTGTGAAAAAGGACTTCTTTTGAAGTGAGGGCACTAGTTACATTGTTAGAGAATTGATACCTTGGTGATTGTAAAAGGTGTATGTTGTGATGTCTGTTGGTCGATCTATGTCATGTTTTGATCTGTATGAGTTAGCTTGTTGAGTTTAAATGAAGAGATCTGCACTATGGTAATAAGATGGATTGAAAATGTCATGTGATTGCTTGAGTTTGTATGTGTACTTCTACAATAGTGTCATTAAGAATTTTAGTGTATCGCTTGAGGACAAACAACATGTTTAAGTTGAGGGTGTTGATATACCGTGAGTTTACGGTATTTTTTTATGCATTTCACTTAAAAGTTGTGTGTGTCTAGGTCCATTATATATTAGAAATAATATTTTATGTCTTATGTTTGCTAGGAAATAGGCTTTGACGTGGTTGAGTGAGATCACAACTGAAATTATGCAGAAGGTGCCACCCACGGAAGTGGTCTATGGACCATAGGTCATTTGACGGTCCGTCGTTGGGTAGGCGTGGATGGATCCTCAGGGAATTCTTACCAAGTGTGGAACTACGAAGCAACAAACGGACCGTAGGTCGACCACGGGCCGGTTCAGAGAATTGAAGTTCCATTACCTGCTGAAAACTCCTAAGTGTGGAGCCACGGAAGAGGACCCATGGATCGTAGGTCGACCTACAGTCCGTCATGCACGTCTATCGTTGATTATCTGAGAGTGAAAGTTATAGTCCTTGCCGAAAAGTTCTAAGTGTTGACCAACGGAGGGGACCTGCGGACCGTAGGTCGACCCATGGTCCGTAAGTCGAGTCGTTGATTGAAGCTGTGTTCCTGAAGTTTATTTCCTTATTTTGTTTCCTTTCTGTTTAGAACATGTTTTTCTACAAATAGGGTATTTAAACCTCGTTTTCAGGGGTTAGATATTATTGTTTACTTTTAGTTCTTGGTATTTTCTTTGGGAATTAACTTGCAAACTTTAGCAATTTGATTTTCGGATTTCACTTTACAAGATTTTGACTTTGAAATTGTAATGACCCTCCGGGTCATTTTTAAATTAAAGCATTCATTGCATCGTTTAGAGCATTCCTGTAGCGACCCCAAGTCATTTATGACTTGCTGGCACTGACTGTTCGGTCACCTGGTCGTTCGTTTGGGTTTTAGGTCGTTTCCCTGTTTTGGAGATTTGTATAACTTGAAAAGTTAACTTTGGTCAACCTTCTTGGAAGACGTGCTCAGATGAAAATTCTGACAGTTAGGTTAGCTTCGGAATATCGATTTTGGTCTAGAACGACCCTTTGTTCACTTCCTGAGGCTTTAGATGGCAGTTGTGGAATCTAGCTCAAAACGATACTGGGTGTGGGACCCACTTTTCATTGAAGCGATCTCCAAATGGAAATTCCGCCATCACCGTTGAGTCCGAAATATCGTTTCCAATCGGATTCCATATATGGTTTGTATTTTTCCGACTCCGAACGAGTCCAAAACATCGGAATTTAAGTTTGAAGGGTTGTAGAATTTTAACGCGGCGGAGGGAAATCTGGAAATTTCCAGATTTTAGGACGATTTTCGTCCTTTTTTTTCCCTCAACTTCAATATAAGATTTCTCCTTCATTTTGAGTCCAAATTAGGTGCTTCAAAAGGCTAACTTCAAGAGAATTTCGTGGGGAATCTAGCGGTGATCTCAGAAACGCGAGGGGAGGCTTCGTTTGAGGTAAGGAATCGATTTTAGCCACTGCTAGGGTGATGCTCGGATTGAATTGTTGTTGAATTTTGAAATGTGAGATATTGATCATCTTAGGTCCGTTTTGAGTCATTCTTGAGGCTAACTTGTAGAGTTTTTCGCAAGGATTGTCGTGGTATAATCTGTTTGGATTGAAAGGGTCTCGTTTTTCCAGAAATTGGTGATCAAGGGGCTGCCCATTTTAATTGTTGTGGCTGATTTGCTATGTTTGAGGCATCTGTTTGTACTAAATTTTGGGGTATTAGTTTAGTAAGGTATTTGGGACGTTTTCACATATTCGTTTTCGAGATTCCACCTGTGGGCCCCACAACCCCATTTTAGACCCGATTTTGGGTCCCTCTCTGAAAAATATAATTTTAGTGTCAAGATATTCGTAATGACGAGGTGATTAACCTTTTTTTAGTGGGGAAGCATTTGGAGACCGTTCGGAGGGGAAAAGTTCCAGTACCGTGAGTTGGAGCACGCGTGGTCGACTTTCAGGTAGGCTATGGCTTTCCATCGTGAGATTGAGCATGTTTAGGCATTTGTTTATTGATTTGCTTGAGTATGGAGGGGTTCGGGTGTCGAGCATGCTAAATTTCTATAATCCCTGCCTTAGACCTTATTTCGGGAAAGTGTTGGATTATGACAGTATGTCTCTTGATATTATTGAATATCCATATCTTGTGGTGTATATGATAATATTGATTTGAAGTATGGTTGGCCTTAGTCTAGGCTTAGACTAGTGTTGCCATAGACTTGCGAGGTTTTGAATGTTGTTGGGCAGTAGAACTTTTTCCGACGTCGTTTCGGACGGTCAGCTCCTTGTAGACTGATATAACAGACTTGAGTCTGATAGTCTGAGCCTTAGCTAGACGGTAACTCAGCTTATGACCTTGTATCCATAATGCCCTGCTTTTCTATC
>NC_064282.1:39761865-39763737 GCF_019186545.1 Solanum stenotomum
CATTTCAGTTCACTTTTGCTTATCTTGCTCAGTCGGCCTATGATGCCTACTGGGTACCTGTTGTTTTGGTACTCATGCTACGCTCTGCATCTATTTTGTGATGCAGATCCGAGCACTAGTAGCCAGCGTTGATCGAGCTTGGAGTAGACTTATCCGGAGACGGGGGTGAGCACACGGCGTTTTGTACTATTTCAGTCTCCATCTGTATATATAGACTTGTCTTCTTCATTTCGAGACAGTCCAGTCTTTGTTGTCCACTTTTGGGACTTGTACTCATTTTGTAGTAGCTCTGTACTAGTGACTTCCAGGTTCTGGGATGGATCTTTATTTATATATATGTTTTTGGTTTGCGTCCGCCTGTTTATATTGTTATTTGCCTACTCTTGTTTGATTTCTACCCTCAGACCCATTACTTGTTGTTCCGGGTTACGGGTTGGCTTACCTGCTGGCGGGTTATAGTAGGTGTCATCATGACTTGATAAATCGGGTCGTGACAAAAATTTAATTGGAGATTTTGGGTTTCTTCTACTGTAATCATAACTTCATGAATTCTTCTTATCAAAACATGAATTGTATTTTTTCAACCATAAGTAGCTAAATTCACAACTAGGGTTATGGGAATCATGAGCAATTAACGTATACATAATAATTAAGTAATTCTCGAATAGTGTTTATGCATGTATTGGCAACTCATTCACTTAGAAGTCTTTTTAACGATGGCCAATGTTAGAACTCACCTTGTTGCTTCTTGCCGGACCAATGAGGTAGTTAATGAGAAAAGAATTAACAACAAAGATTTAGTAGATGCTATATAATAGTCTAATGTCAACTGGTGCGAGGGAGAAAACTAACCCATACATTTATTACTTTTCTAATAGTCTATAGTCTAATGTCACATTAGATGCTATCTAATGTGATGCCTAATCTGAGGTAAAGGTAAGGGTTAGTAAAGTAGCCACTCATAGCAACACCAAGGTGCATAGTGAAATTCCCTATTTGGAGGACCAATCTCCTAGTTATACATGTCTTTACATCTTTGCATGCAAAACACTACGAAATGATTACTATTATTAAGATTATGTCACGACCCAAAAATGAACCTGATGGCACTCGTCTTATCCCACCAAGATAAGTCAGCCTAAAGCTCAACCTTTACAATAAAATGCGGAAATTTCATAATCAACTGAAATATATCCCCAAAATCTAGTTGTCACGTGTACAAGCCTCTAAAGCATTACAATTGATTCAAAAGAAAAACACAAGTCTCAAATGACGTTGTCTTTTAAGTAAAAACAAAATCATAAACAGGAGTAAGAAGGATCGCTGAGAAGACAAACAACTACCTTACAAATCTCCCAGAAGCCTTGAAAAAGAAGGGAATAACAAGTACCACAAAAATCCAAGCTCATAACCTACAAAAATTTGTAGAAGCAAGGGGTGAGTACCAAACCACACGGTACTCAACAAGTAAACCTCTAAAAACGAGCTAAGGGGATAGAATACAAGTACTCCTTACACCCCAACCGAACCTTCACAACTACAATCTATATAAAACCAGCCCAACCTAACATTTCACAATTTATAAAGTACATAGCTCAACACAACACTCTAACAATTTCATATCCTCAACAACAACAATAGTTTCATATCCTCAACAACAACACTCTAACAATTGCATATCTTCAACAATAAGCCCAATATTCATCAGTCACAAGTTGCATAGAAAGGCATTCGCAAGATCAGCAACACACAAGATCAAGTTCACCAATAATAAAGAAGTGCAATGCAATGAAATGCAATGTCAAGTATAGTGATGCATGTCTGACCTAATGATACACACCCGCTGTCTCTCAGTCCGGGACCCATGGGGGA
>NC_064282.1:39764242-39773271 GCF_019186545.1 Solanum stenotomum
TTAATCTTGATGCCAATTAACATGTCAACTATCATACTTCCCAAGTTTCAAGTCTAGCGTTAAGTTTCAATTTCTCCAATATCATAAATCCAATGGTCTTCATGTAGAACAATATACCTACTATTTAGTTACATAAACCAATTTACCAAAACTTAAATCACCACGTAATGACTATAAGAAATACAAAATCTAAATCAAATTCGTCATCAATTTACCAAAACTTAAATCACCACGTAATGACTATAAGAAATACAAAATCTAAATCAAATTCGTCATCCGTAACTTGGAGCACGAAAAGAATGAAAAACCTTACTACTAAGAACTCAACACCAACAACACATTGGAATCCAAAATTACTACCAATTCATCATTTTTTCCCCAATGATTAAGCCATCATTACCTTAATTAGTGACCTTATAAATCAACCTCCACTACCATTAACTTTTAAACACAAAATTGCATTAAATTTCAACTTTCATTCCTTTACACCAATAATATACAACTAATAATGGAACAAAGCCTAGGTTGGAAAACAAATATTTCTCAATTTATAAAAATAAACCTAAAAATCGATAACCTTAACAATGAAACTACACAGAAAGCAATTTTGCAAGTCTTACTTTGCCAATGATAAATTTTTCCTAACTGACAATTATTTCACCACTAACTTGTCAACAAAAACCTTAAGGACCCACGTGGTGTTAACAACTAACAACAACAAATTGAAATATTCAATTTTGCTTCTACACCCATCTATAAAATCTCTATCCTCCAAGTAACACATACCATACAATATTATTAAAGAATACCCACCCAATACACAACATGTATAAAACTAAATTGGAACTTAATTAAGTTTTACCTGCAGTCCTTTTCCGCCAATTCTCGTCGACGACGCTAAGCCTTGCAAGCGGTTTGAGGTATGACCAAATAATATTAACCCTCTTCCTTTAATTATTATTATTTTTACATGGGTCAAGTGATATAGGCAAATAATTAAATTATGAATTTGTCCCATTAAACAATTAAAATAAATTTTATAAGATTACTCATAAATTAATAACCATAGTTAAATGAATAGTTTAAAATTCTCAAATCAACTTCACCGACTGATTAGAAATAATTTGGGGCAACTATCGGGAGGGATAAAACGGTAATTTTATGGAATTTCTAAACAAACATTTTTCGGGTCATTACAGATTACCACGTTAAGAGCTTATGGGGAACACATACATCCTAGTTTCTCTCTCATATTGATAAATTAATGTTTGAATCCGGCTCACTTGCTACTTGCACAAAAATCAATTATTTGCTTAAAATTCCCCCCCCCCCCGATTTAAATACTTGTTTAGGAAATAGTTTGACTAAATGGATATAATATTGAAATAAGTTTAAGTCTGAACCATATTCCTCGTGAGATCGACCCCAACCTACAAGTTAGGTTGTTTATTTGATGACGACTGCTTATACTTATTAAATAAAGGTGTAATTTAAGCTTATCATGCATTCCTAAAAAATTAAGGAGTCAAAACTTAGGAAAAAGAATAGGGAGATGAAACGAGCTAAAAACAGTGATGGGAATTTCTCTAATGATAAGTCCGACGGACAAGGTAGACCAAAGATTAAACAAAGGCATTTCGGTCAAGATTATCCCAATACCCCTAGGTTTAACGAAGAGAAAGGTGGTGGGTCTCCATTACCTAAGCCTATTTGCACCAAATGTCAAAAGAAGAACCATGGTAAGTGCCTAGCCGGTACATACAGTTGCTATGGTTGTGGAAAGAGTGATCATCTAGTGAAGAATTGCCCTACGCTCATGGCAAGAGGGAGAGAGGCCAATCAAGCTTCTCTTAGTGATCCGGATCCCAATACTCCAAAATATGGTCGCTTTATGCACTCTGATCTAGAAAGGACCCAGAAGTCTCTCCAAATTAAGGCATTGGTATGTTGATAGTTCCCTATAGATGTAAATGTTTAATTAGATCCCAATGCTACTTGTTAGACTTTGATGTTAGCCTTGGTAGGGCTTGGATGCATGGTTGTTAGACCTTTATTGATTTTAGAACCCAGAATGGTTATAATAAATTTATGGTTATGTTGGTTGGGATTGTTCGGGAGAAGTGGTACTTGAGGTTTTAGTAGGGGCTTCTTCCTAAGGGGGAGATGGTGTGCTAAAAGAGCAAGATTGTTGAGAGTCCTGATATCCTCATCTCTTTATTCTATTCCTATTCTAGATTGAGACAAAGAGTTTCTCTTGCCTTTTTTTTATGATTTGGAGTCATGTGTGTTATATCTGATTTCTATGATCTCCTTATGATGTGCTTGTTCTTGAGAAATTCAGTTTTAGTAAGAAAATGAGTTTTCATGATTTATGTGTTCCTCATGTTGTTGTGCATTTAGTATAAGTTACCAATATGCTTCATGAGATGAATTGTCAATTATTCTTTAGTATGCTTTTGAGATTAATTGCATAGTGTGCTTCATGTTATTGAGTTGAGCATTCTTTGAGTTGGAGAAGGTAGTTCCTCAAATGAATTTGGGAAATGTTGAAGTTTTCATTCATAATTGGGTTGTTAGATACTTCCTTGTGTTGCATTGAGTATGTTGAGATGGATTTGATGTTCCCTCTTTTGAATTGGGAATTATTTTGATGTTTCATGCTCGATGTCCTGCTAGTCTTGAGTCATTATTCCCGTAAGTGTCTAGATCGATATGTGAGGACGAATGTTCCCAAGAGGGAGATAATGTAACACCCCGAAATCTAGTAGGCTTAACTAGAACTTGTCGTAAGGTTAGAGTCGTAAAGGTTTCTTCTGGTACTTAAAATGAAGGATTTAGGGGTTAAACGTTAAGGTACGACCACCCAAAGACTAACCAAGGGTCCTTGAGGAGGACCTTAGAACACCCTTAAAACTGCCAAAACAGTGACCCACGGATGGGTGATTAATAACGTTTCACAGACACTAATTTATATATGTACCAAAGAACCGAAGATATGTTATATCTAGAATATATCATAAATAATATTAAAGAAATATTCAGATTAAACCAACTATCGGAAGAATATTACAATAAATATTATTACATTTTACCATGAATTTCACACTACCAAAAATTAACATTAAAGGGATATCAAGATTAAGACACTTAGCAAAAGAATACTACAATAAAATCTTTAAAATAAAATACTCACTTATCACACTACCACCTACCACACTACCACTTCCATGAATCCCCCAGCTACCAGTTCCGCTACGAAAAATAGTATCAGAGCTATGGATAATAAGAAACACGGTAAGAAATATACGAGTAGAAAATTAAGAAAAATAAGAAAAAAATTAAACAAATTATATCCGGAATATAAACAACTTAATATCACAAAAACTGATAACGAAAAATTAAATCAATTAATAGATAATATATCTAAAATAGAATATAAATATATTCAATACTTAAAAATATAAAGAATTTATAAGTAAACACAGAAGACGTAGACATGGAAGAAAAACCTAGCACATCAGGAGTAAAAAACCCAAAATATTTTAATCCAAAATATTATAATAAAAATTATGAACAATATAATAAAGAAAAAACTACATGGGATAAAAGATTAAATAAAAAATGGACGCCTAAACCAATAACTGGACAACATGAATTTTTAGATTTAGACTGTGTAGCAGACATAAATAAAACAATCCAATTATGGGTAGGATACATATCAAAACAATTGATAGATAACAAGATAGTAATAGCAGAGGCACCAGGATACATAGAAAGAACAATTATAGGAACAGTAAAATTATGGCTACAAAATTTAACAAATGAAAGCTTAACAACTTTAAGAAATAATAAAAAATTTGATGGTGAAATAGCCACTACAACCATGGAAATATTATATAAATACGAAATAGCTATAAGAAATGAATTTAGTAGTATGACAACAGAGGTAGAAGAACAAAATAAAGAAAAAATCATAAATCGGAATCTAATGACAAAATTAGCAATATGTAATATGTGTTACATAGATGAATATACATGTGCATTTAGAGAATACTATTATAAAGGAACATATAGCATAGAAGAAGGTAAAGAAATAAGAAAATTATATTTTACAAAATTACCAGAACCTTTTAATTCAAAAATAATAAAAAGTTGGAATGAAGCAGAATTAACAGATACCTTAGGAGCTAGAATAAAATTCTTACAACGATGGTTTATAGAACTATGTGAAAAACATAAAGAAGAAATAAAAATGGAAAAAATATTAGTAAAAAACTTGGCATGTTGCAAAAATAAGACAGCACCCCAATTTGGTTGTACGGATAGATATTATAAAAATAAAAAGAAATATAATAAAAAATATAGATCAAAATATAAATATAAAAAACCAAGAAGAAGGTACTATGTAAAAAACTACAAAACCAAAAGACCATATAGACCAAAAAGAAAACTAACGGAATGTACTTGTTATAATTGTGGAAAATTAGGACATATAGCTAGAGATTGTAAATTACCTAAAAATCCAAAGAAAAAACAAATATCAGAAATAATAATAGACGATGAAAAATATACACAAATAGAGTACGTAGATTATGAATTAGAAAGCAATGATAGTATATATGAATTATCGGAAAATGAAATAGAAAATAGCTCAGTAATAGAATCGGATAATGAATACGATATCAATGACTGAAAAAGATATACAAATAATAACTAAAGAAAAATATCAAGATGAAGAATCGACAGAACAAAAAATAATATTTGATAATAATATATTTGAGCAAATAAAAGGAAAAGAATTAGACCTAAGTGTAGCAAAAATATTCGAAATACCAACAATAAGAAACTGGTTTAAACGACAAAAAGAAGAATATTACGTAGTAAGTCAAAGAGAACATATCATAGATTGCAAATACACTAAAGGAAAAGCTAAAATACCAATAATAAATAAACGAATAATAAATAAAGAAATACAAGATATTAAGGCTAAAAATCCAATTAAATATGTACATTTAGGAGGAACAGAAATACTAATAAAAGCATGTTTTAGAGAAGGAATAGATACACCCATAGAAATATACTTAGCAGATGATAGAATTATACAACCTATAGAAAAAAGCATAATAAGTGCGGTAAAAGGTAACCTCATATACCAAAAATTTAAATTTATAATAAGTGCTAATTACTCAGTAGCAGTAAATGACAGAAATATAGATAAATCATTAGTATTATATTGGAAAATGTCAGGAATAGAACTAGCCCCGGGAAGTAAAATATTTACAGCTAGATGTAAAAACTTATATGTTTTAACGACAAAACACAAAATAACAGCAAAAAATAAAATAAATAAAATAAAAATAGAAGATCCCTTTGAAAGAATAGTTACAGTCATAGATAAAAATGATTATAGTTATAATGAAATTGATATAGAAGAAGATTTAGAAATAGTAAAAGAAAGACTAAGCACATCGAAAAGGATAAACAATGAGATACCCCAAATATCATCAAAAATGAGTACCTCAAGGAAAATAGATAAAACCCCACAAAAATCAATAGAAGAAGATATAAAACCACATCATTACTACATAACCGGAATAATGGAACAACGAAAATATTTAATATTAATAGATACAGGACGAGAAGAAAACTATATTACAAGAAAATTAGTGACGGAAGATGAAATAATAACTATTGAACAATCATGCTCCGAACTATCAAAAGCATTAATGTATACCGAAGAAACTACAGAAAAGAAAATAATCATCGGAGGAGTACCAATAGTAATAAAATTCAAAATATATCAAGGAAATGAAAATATCATTTTAGCAATAAAATGGTTGGAACAAGTAAAACCATATAATCTAGAAGACAAACAGTTAACAATAAATAATGAAAATAAAAGAGTAATAATAAAACGAACTTTGGTATGATAAAAATATGAAAATATATGTAACGACCCGCTAGGTCGTTTTGAAAACTATAGCTATTTTGACTTTTCTCGTATAAAAAAATTATAAATGAAAAGTTTGAACTATTTATTTAATTACTGTTATCTGATTGGTAGTTAATGGTAGATTGGGAACGTTCTGAAGCTTTGCGAAAAGGGAAGGAAAACTCTTGAGGATCTGTGGCACGTGTTCGGCATTCAAGGTATGTTAAGACTTTAGACTTCGTTGGAGGACGTTTTCCTAATTTAAAGATAAAAAATGAAATAGACAATAGGTAAGGGCGAAAGATGGGGGTCTCGTACCAATGATGTGACAGGCATTGGTACGAGTACTGGTGTTATAAAGGGAAGTTTATTACTATAGAATGCGAATTTTAATCCGAGAATGCCAAAGCATATGGGCATTAGCTGATATATTATTGACTGATTATTTTGTGTGATTGTGTTCTTATTTGAACTCGTATACTTATGATGGTTGAGGTGGTTATGTATTATGCTAATATTTGATTGATTGAGATGCATCATCATCCCTTTATTTGAGATTATATTGTGCATATGCATTGACATGAGATTGAGTATAAGTTGGGCACATGGAGATCGTCCGTGCTGGGGATGGTGAGATGTTAAGATTATATTTTGGGCACGTGGAGATCGTCCGTGCGAAAATTATTTGATTTATGATAGTGCGTTGAGATTGTCCGCACAGACATGTGGAGATCGTCTGTGTCGGTATATAGACCTTGCGAGTCCCCCATGGGTCATGAACTCTCGATGTATTTCCGAAGAGTATCATGTATATACGATTGAGAGAGTACTTGGCATTCTGAGGCATATCATTTCATGGTGTCACATTGCACTGCATCTCATTACATCATTTATTATTATTGATTATGTATTTATTTGGTGGTTGTACATTATGTGAAATTTGATTATTCTTATTTTGATGAAACTCGACCGGTAAGCGTACCATAGACTTGTATAAGTAAAAGACTTATTTTTATTATTTAAACTCCTGTCACTACTTCTTCATTGTCGGTCTATGAGATATACTGGGTACACGTGGTTTCGTACTCATAGTACACTTGTTGCACTCTTTTGTGGTGCAGATTTGATTCCGAGTATGAGCACATCTCGGGGAGCTTTTTGAGTCCGAGCTTGGAGTATCTTGGAGTTGTGGTGAGCTGCTTGGCTGTTCCGTGGCCCACACCTCCTTCAACCTTTTATTTATTCTGTTATTTTAGTATTCAGACAGAATATCCCTTATGTTTGGATGTGTCATTTAGTTTAAGACTTGCATCATATTTAGAGGCTCTTGTACTTATGACACAATTTCTTGGGTAGTATTTTAGCTTTCCACATTTTATATTTATAAGGAACTTAGCGTTGGAAATTTTACTCGTTGTTTACGGTTTACCTCATTAGTTAATCATAATTGGTAAATATGTTGGGTTGGCTTACCTATTCGTTGGGAACATAGGTACCATCACGACTAGTGAATTTGGGTCGTGACAATATATATACTTGCAAAGATAATAATAGAAGGATATTACAACCGATATTATACACCAATGATAGATACGGGAGCAGAAGCTAATATATGTAAATACAATTGTTTACCAGAAGATAAGTGGGAAAAACTAAAAACACCTATAGTAGTAACATGATTTAATAATGAAGGAAGCATGATCACATATAAGGCAAAAAATATAAAAATACAAATATGGGATAAGATATTAACTATAGAAGAAATATATAACTTTGAATTAACTACAAAAGATATGCTATTAGGAATGCCATTTTTAGAAAAATTATACCCACATATAATAACAAAAACACACTGGTGGTTCACAACACCGTGTAAACAAAAAATAGGAGCAAAAAGAGTAAATAATAAAAAACGGAATAAAGATGCAAACACATATAGTACAAAAAATAATTAACTCAAATGAACAACTAGATACAAAAAAGAAATTACAATCATTCTTAGGACTAGTAAATCAAGTAAGAGAATACATACCAAAATTAGCAGAGAATTTAAAACCATTACAACAAAAATTAAAGAAAGATATAGAACATCAGTTTGATAAAAAAAACCAAATACAAATACAAAAGGTAAAATTATTATGTAAAAACTTACCTAAACTATACTTTCCAGATGAAAATAAAAAATTTACTTATATAATAGAATCGGATGCGAGGGAAAAAAGTTATGGAGGAATATTAAAATACAGGTATGATGACACTACGATAGAACATCATTGCAGGTATTATTCAGGAACGTTTAATAATACAAAAATAAAATGGGAAATAAATAGAAAAGAATTATATTCAGTGTATAAGTGTTTATTATCATTTGAACCATATATTGTATATAACAAATTCATTATAAGGACAGATAATACACAAGTAAAATGGTGGCTAACAAGAAAAATACAAGATTCGGTAACAACAAAAGAAATAAGGAGATTGGTATCAAATATATTAAATTTCACATTTACAATTGAAGTAATAAAAACTGATAAGAATGTTATTGCAGATTACTTATCAAGACAAAGCTACTCAGACTGAGAACGAAAATACGATGGAAGAGATACTCAAAGCCATAACTACACTTTGTATAAAAGTGGAAAGTATGGACAACGAGATACAAAAGCTAAAGACTAATGAAGATAATATGAAGTCTAAAGCTAGTCAGCAGCATGACTAAAAATGCGAAGCTATGTCGATCGGAAGACGGAAAAAATCCAGAGCTAAAAGGAGACGATGGGAAACTCCTTAAAACCCATAACGTTTGTTTAAATACAGCTGCAGGTACAAACAAACAAGTTAGCGATAAACAACATAAAAATGCTAACTTAAACCAGTTATTTGCAAAACCATTTACCCAAAGAACACCTAAACATGTGTCCATAGAACCACAAACATCTACATACGCAGATAGTTTGCAAAACCAAAGTGAGAAAAAGACATATAACTACATCACACGAACCTATATTGAAAATATCCACAAAATTCAAACATATTTAAACCGCAACCCCAGATCAACTACAAAAGAACCAAACCAAGATTATTTAACCCAAAG
>NC_064282.1:39778370-39885142 GCF_019186545.1 Solanum stenotomum
GAGATACCCAATTTTTATGCCAATAAGAGAATAATTGGTATATCAACTATTATCCAAGAACTAGCAAATAATTATTTAAACGGAAACGCAATATGGAGCTACTATGCAAGAGATCAGTTAATGATCTATTCCAATTCAAGGGAGCTAAGGAAAGCAGATATGGATGAAGTCCAGAGATGGATTTTATCATTAATTAAGCCAGAAGAATGACCTACAACACGAGCACTAAAAGAAGGATTTATTTCGGCAGAATTATTAACCAGGTATTGCAAGCTAATTGGTCACAAATACCCTGACCACATATGTTCAAAATGCAATGGAGAAGATAACGTGATTCCCGATGTCCAGCTGGAATAAGATAAAGACGGAAGGAGATAAGAAGAAGAAGACAAGTCAAAAAGATAAGAAAGAAAAAGTTAGTACGTAAAAATGTAAAAAAGTCAAGTAGTAATAGTAGTATGTCATAAATATAGCATGTAAAGTATGACAAGTGTAAAGTAGTCAAAGACAAGAAAAGAAGATACGGATGGAAGGAGATAAGAGAAGAGATAAGAGAAAAAAGACACTTGTAAATATACTAGTCTTATGTAAAATAGTCAATTAAGAGGGTAGTGTGTGCATGTGCATATTAAAAGTAGGATGGACAAATGTAATAAAGTAGTATGGGCAAGTATGGGCAAGAATGGACAAGTGTAAGAATTATATGGGTAAGTGTAAGTAGTAGGAATGGTAGGTGTAAATTGTAAGTAGTACGTAAGAATTTCTTTCTATATAAGGGAGGGATATGTAAATATAAAGGCAGGCATTGCCTAACTTAAAACTTTCTTTCAAAAAACTCTCTCAACTAAAAATTTAGTATTTAGATAAATGGAGCAAAAATCTCAAATCCAATCAGATATTTCAGATAGCATGGCTAAGCAAGAAGCAAAGGTATATTGNTTAGAATTATTTGAATCATGATTTCTAGTTTATTAGCACACTGGAAACAGGGAGAAAACTTCTATACTATGCCATCCTAATGTTGAAACCGGTAGGCGAGGAAGCCGTTTAGGGGAGTAAACAAAGTTGAGGCGCTGATAAGAAGAAAGTATCCGCTAAAGTACGATGCTAGTAGTGACAGGAAAACATGATAAAAATAATCTAGTTCATAATGATCTAATATGAATTTAATCAATTATGAATATGATAGGAAGGAATAATTTGAAATAAAAAATCTGCATAATAAAGAACATGACTACTTACCTTCATAATGAAATGATAAAAAACTATGAAACTTTAATATTATATATACTTAAAGATATAAAAATAATTGAATTAAGAAGAATCATATGGGAAAAAATATTTAATAACGAACCAGAAGATATATTGAACCAACAATGGTATGAAATAGACTTACATGATTTAGACTACGAAAGAATAGAATGGTACGATTTATTAGAAATAAATTCAGACTAAAATGAAATACGAATATTTACAATATTGGATAGAATCTATAGAAGATATAAAATTATTAGAACAATTAATGGAAGAAAATTTATCTATGTACCAAAGAACTGAAGATATGTTATATCTAGAATATATCATAAATAATATTAAAGAAATATTCAGATTAAAACAACTATCGGAAGAATATTACAATAAATATTATTACATTTTACCATGAATTTCACACTACCAAAAATTAACATTAAAGAGATATCAAGATTAAGACACTTAGCAAAAGAATACTACAATAAAATCTTTAAAATAAAATACTCACTTATCACACTACCACCTACCACACTACCACTTCCATGAATCCCCTAGCTACCAGTTCCGCTACGAAAAATGGTATCGAATTCCATAGGGAGCGGTATGTGTTTTAAAATTCAATCAATAAGTATGAATGCGGTCTACTCAGACATAGACATTATTGGAAAAAGACATCAAATTAACGGGGTGACATGTATGTCAGATGAGGGTTTTGGTTTTAGTTATCAACTACAAACAGTCACAAACACTAGGAATTAACAATAATGAGATGGATTCTTGTGATGTGATCGATTATAGGCAAATATAGAGATATGGTTAATTGCAACTATTAGTGAATAACTACATATTAGTCAGTAGGCTAGGCTATATGGGAAGTAATTTTCTCTCGAACAATTACTCTGAATTAGGTGATTTCTCTCGAACATCAACAAGCATGCTAATTAAGAGCAACCCACACCTTAATCCATTCTTTCTCTTGAGCAAATGTGTAGATTGGGTTTCGGATTTGCTCTCTCGAGCTAAACCTAGGTCAACCCAATACCCGAAAACCATCAATCAAAAACCTTAGTTCTAAAACCTCTCTCTCGAACAAGCAAAAAACACAAACATAGAAATGCATTCGCAACTACAGTTCTTAAATTAAACCACAATTAATGATTAAACTCACTTTTAAATAGCATTTAAACTAACAATTTGCAATACCCATAAGCTACATCAGCCCATAATCACATGATCACAACCCAAGAATTGGGGTTTTAGCTAGACATTATAAAAAGGAAAAAACAGTTACCAAATTGATTATCCATAAATTGGGTAAGAGTGATTTCGTCTTTACAATGCTTCAATTTGATGAATCTCAAAGACCCACTTCTACTTTCTCAAAAGTGAATTTCTTCAATTCTGAAAGCTAAAGAAAACTCTAGAGAAAACTGTCTCCAGATGATAGAAATTTTCTTAGATGTCAAAAAGATACTAAACTAAATTTTCAAAACCATATTTATAGTTGCCTAATATAAGCTACGAAATCCTATTTGGCAAAATAGGTTGGGCTCACCGAACCACTCGACGAGCCGCTCTTTGCTCTCTTCCATCGCCTTTTCTCCTAGTCATTCAGCATCCTTGGGTTTTGTAACTTTAGGCAATCTTTCACTACATCGCTGAACTACTTGGCGATGCGCCAACTGCTCCTTCTTGTTACCAATTTCGTTTCTTCCCTCAGGACTAGTACACTAGAACTTTAGGCGGTAGAACTGACCCTTCGGCGATTCACCAAACACTCTTGGCGATCACCAGTCCTGCCTTTCTTTAGTTCTTCAGTTTATTTTGTTCCTTTTTTCACGTTAGTGTCTTTGGTTTGTTCCACAATACATGTACCTAAAACTAAAGGATTTTTCATCAGTTTATGATTAAATAACGCATTTGAGGACACTAAATCTATATAAACAAATCCCTAAATGAGTCCAAATCTCAGAATCAGCAACACCCCCAACTTAAACTTTTGCTTATCCTCAAGTTCAACAGTTCAAAAAAGATGTCTCAAACAGTGCTACTAAAGACTCAACATGAATGCACACAACAAGGTTCAACTACGTATGCAAGCATCAATTATGTACTCAAAGATTAAAGTTGTAACTCACCATTATCAAAGATGCTCAAGTTCACAATACGTGTTTCAAATGCAAGTTCACATTCAACAAAGGTAAGTAAATGCCCTCACAACAAAGATGATTCCATATTCCCACACAATTTCTCGACCATATACAGTTCCGGAATCACATACGACTCTCACACTCACAAAGATGAACACATGCATAATTTCACCCATAGGTTTGGCCTTATTTTCCAATCAACATACGTTTCAGGTCACTGAAGATCAAAAAGGTCTTTTCAAGGCTTATAATGGGGCTGAGTGTAAACATATGGTCATTTAGGCTCATTAGCTGCTACCTTCATGAAATGTGGTCTGAACATCACATTCTTTCTTTTCGTCAAGTTTGAATCATACCTAAAATTCACCACATTATTCAACTTCCAACGGAATACCGGACACCCCATTCTTTTTGCAACTTTCACAGCCTTATTTCACAACTTTTTCATTCTTTTTCTTTTGTTTTCTTCTTGTCTTTCTCTTTATTTTTCTAAGGAGGGTTTCCATCTATTCAAGACCATGACTCAAAGAGAAATTCTTCACACTTCTTGATTTACCTTCTATTTTCACCACACCCCAACTTAGGATTTTGGCCTAAGTTGGCTATTCAAACAAATCGCATTTCATGAGAGTTATGGGTGAATTGATAAAGAAGGGTCATAATTTTTCAAGTTTCTTCCAAGAAAAGAGTAAATCTCAAAGGGGTTCAAACAAGGTTCACACACCTCACAAGGTTAGAAACGAAAAGAGATATATGTCAAATTCTTTCATTGCTCGAAATTGTTGGCTAAGATCATTTCAAGAACCTACATCACTTAGGAAACCGGACCACTGAAGAATATTCTAGATGTCACCACACATAATGTTCAAGGTAAACTCATCCCACAAGGCATTGGGACCAATATAAAACAAGACTCATTTGAGATAGAGTGCATTGTTGATCACAAGGACTCCATTCGATAATCGGGTAGTCACAATGAGATGCGAAAAGTTCACACATTGTCTATGCTACTTCATTTAGCCTCATCATAGCCGTGGATTCATTTTTGTTCGATTATGAGCACTATTCAAGTCATCGGTGTTGATCATAACTGATACTAAATTTGCACAAGAACAACCACATTCAAACATAACAAGAGGAGGAAAAACAAGGAGCCACAAGCTCAAACATCCACAGTCTAGAAGCAAACAGATATATAGATCAAAATACCTAACATTCATAAATATTCACAAACAAAATCATAACAAAAGGGGTAGGTATGGAAATACCTCACCCCACCACAAATGAAAAGAAGTTGTCCTTAACTGAATCAAAACCAATCAAAATCAATAAAAACCACAGAGAGGGAGGTAAAGAAAGATCCTGTCTACATAGTCGCTCAATCTGCCAGGTCATCAATGTCCGGTGTAACACTCTGATCTTGGGCATCAATGCCCAGGGTAACAACAACATTCGCTCCACTAGAGCCTGCCATTGACGTATCTGTCAATGAAATTAACACGGTTGAATGCACCATAGCCTCCTTAACCTCTGTCAGGCCCTCACATATGGTCTCCTCTTGGAGATTGAGCTGCTCCTCATCAGTCTCTGCCTCATACTTGACAACAACCACCTCATCAACTAGAACCTCATCTCCAATAGTAGCCGGAGGCACATCAGAATCAGCTGGCATATCAAGGCTCGCCACAGTCCCAAATATCATTGACATATTTGTGGACTTTAGCTGGTCCACGTCTTTTCTGAACTCAACAATTGTGCCCTTTAGAGTCGTCACCTCATCAGTGGCTCCCTTACCTCTCTCACACACCTCTATCCTTGCCGTGAGGGAATGAATAGAATTGTATAAGGTACCACAATAGCAACAAGAGCATACTCAATCATCCCAAGGACTGCAACATCTAGCCTGGAGGCACGTGCATCAGCAGAATGGGCTAGATGTCCCATCCGTAGTATCGTAACCTAGGTTAGTGGAGGTCGGGATCCAACAACTCTAGAAACAGGCCTAGGATTCAGGGGAGCGGTAGAAGAACTCGAAGTCATAGAAGGAGCAGTACTAGAGATACCTGAAGGCCTAGTGGCCAGAATAGGCAATACTGCCTTTGCAGGTAAAGTCTCAATGTCAATAGCCGAGGATGAATCCACTATGCTGCCTTTTTCTTCTTAGCCTCATCCTTTAACTACTAGGCCTTAATGCGCTGGATGTCAGTAGAGGAGGTGGTTTCACTTGCACATTCTTTTTCTCATCACGGGGCCCTCGGGCTCGTCTGCACCACTCGGTGATCAACACCGGGAATGGGAGTGATGTCTCACTCTGCCTGGCCCTCATGGCCATCTCTAGTCTAACAATTATACCAAAGTTTAGACTCGTCCCATCAATGATGCAACCAAGACATGCTGCCTTCATGTGGTGGAGGAAAGACTCATTCTGGGATGGCATGATTATGCTACTAATGAACCCAAAACTAGTACCTCGCTGCCACATTTAGAGTTTTTTTCTCTATGGGTACTCCAACCTCAATCCACCTAGGAGTACCGTTAGCTAAAAGAGGGGCTAGCCATTTTTTCATAGTCTCCAAGGATTTTGGCTTTATCATGTATTGGTAGTTATTGGCAATGTTGTTGGTGCACTCCAAAACTACATTGATGTCATCACTGTCACACTTCATTTTTTTGCCCTAGACAACCACATAATCCACTTGCTTGAAGGTACTATCCTTCCTCTTTCCTGGTGGCACTAGAGCTCCGTAGGCAGTGTAAAACTCACGCATGCAATTAGGAATATAAAGGCCATGCAGTTTAGTGAAAATATGGAACATGTAGGACTGTAAGGTGCGCCAGATCTCTGGATACCGATCTATCACTACATCTGTAGACAACCTCTTTCCGTCAATGATTGTCCCTTAACCTTTAATCTATTCATAGACTGATTAGGAGGACCCCGTGCAGGTGGTGATGGGACCATAACATGGTCTGGAAAAGGATGAAAAGTGGTGTCCTGGGGTACTCGGATCCTTGGCGAGCCAGATCGGGCTCACCGAAAGCAAATGCCTTAAAATTTCCCAGGAAAATGGCAGGTCGGTGAAGTTTGGTGCCCTTTGGCGAATTGCCGACACCACTCGGCGGCTTGCACTAGCCCGCCAAAATTTACCGCATGTTTAGGGGTTAGGGCCGCATAAAGGCAAATCAAGGGAGACTTTAGGCGAGTCACAGAGTGTACTTGGCGAGCTCAGTCTTCCCTCCGAGAGTTACAGACTCTTATCTAGACAAAACATGAAATTAAAGGCGATCATGGGGGATATTAGCGAACTGTCTAATGGTTCGGCGAGCTCTACCAAGCTTGCTGAATTGCCAAACGTGTGAAATTTCAACCCTATTTTCCAAAGTCAAGCTCGCATCCCTCTAAAATAAAATAAAACTACAAACTTATGAAATTAAGCTAAGACCCATTCGACCCATGCCACCGGGGTACTCAAACTTCCCCCTGTTTGGCCAAAATTGGCATTTGACGACTTTTGCCCATAAGAATGACGTCAAACGCTCCATCATTCAGAAAAGTACGTCATGTAGCGCAATTGGGGGTTACTCACACTTTACCCGACTAGAGCCAACAAAAATTTACCACAACTGAACAAATTATCATCAATTCTAAAGCACATAACTCGGGAAATCAACAATTTAAGCAATATAGGCATAATTTCGAAACTAAAATAGGCACACTAGAACAACAACTACCATTTCAGAATAGTCCCAACACACATCAACACACCATTACCAAATGCACTTGAGTTCAACTACAATTAAAGAGCTCGGGGTTCAGAAAACCATCATTTTGGGGGAATGAAGAGTTTAAAAAGCTAGGCGGCGATGTAATCCAACTCCGAGAACGAGATCAAGAGCATAAAGCGATACAAATAGGAAAATATAAAAAATATAGAGTGTGGATGCAAGTGTACGAGGAAAAAAATGAGGGAATATGAAATATTTTGAAAGTGTATGGTGATATTAGTTGTCCTCGCCGAACCATTCGGAGAGTCACCGAGTGGTGACTTACCTCGCTGAGTTTTTACAGGACCTCTAGTTAATTTGGGGGTCTAAGCGGAGGACAAAGTCGAGCTCAGTGATCTGTTTGGCGAGTCGCTGAATTATGCATCTGCTCGCCCTCCTCTTCGGCAAGTCGCCGACTGGACAGTTGGCTCGCCAACTTACATTTTCCAAACACATTCCACACTTTAACCTGCACAATCAACATCAGTTATTCCACAAACAACTACAAAGAAATAAAAACTTGGGTTTCCTCCCAAGAAGTGCCTTAGTTAATGTCATGGCATGACATAAGTACCCACTAAAGCTTCATTGCGTAATTGAGATGGAATGAGAGGTCATCATCCATTTGAGAGATAATACATTCTCTTTTATCTCTTTTAATACTTTGTCATACCCTTCAACTTTGTTGAAAATACGGAAGTGTGATGGCCCTAAAATGAAATAGGAAGAACTAGAGCTTCACATGTGTTTTAGTGGTGTAATGTTGCCCTAGTCTTGTTTGGAAGGGGTTCAAGGAGACAACGTCAAGGCACGTGTTAGACTCCATGCTATGAGACCTACTCTAGGTTGGTTGAGGGTACTAGAAAAGAGCCCAGACAAAAGGGGCAAGCCTTAGCCAAAAAGCCAAGGCTGTCCCAAGTTGGTTGCTCACTGCCCCAAAGACCACAGATACCACCACGACAACTGGTGCCCTAGACGGTCCGTATACTTGGGTGTGAAGATCACCTGGTTTGAAGGGAGGCAAGGCAACTTTGCCTAGGTACTGCCTCATCTTCACGAGCTCCACCATGACTCGTGGTGTGTACCACGGATCGTGGGAGCCTCCGTTAAGATGCCTTGGGCCCTTGAAGGTTTGACATGGTGGAGAGGCCCATTGTTCTAGGGACCATGGGCACCACCACGACCCGTGGTGCCCTTCACGACCCGTCCAAGTGGGTGTTGTCCCTGATGGGTCTTCCTCATTTAGGGGCTTTTGTGTAATTTCCTTTATATATTTTAATGTGTGGGGTTGATTTTAAAAGGTTTATATGTTAAACATAAATAGTTTTAAGTCTTAAAACCTTCCTTTAACTCCTTATTTCAAAGACCCTAATAAAAAACCCCAAAGTTCGTCTCTCTCTATATTTCTCTCAATCTCAAGGAAGAAGAAAGTTTGGGAAGCTAGGGTTTCGAATTAAAGGATTACTCCATCAAATTTCTTGGGCATTCTTGATAATAAGGTATGGTGGATCTTTAAAGCAAGAAATATAGAAACTCATTTTTCACACAAGACTCCAAAAACCATGCATCATGCTTCTACAATTCTATGACTCAAGCTGGATTAGGAATAGAAAAAAGAGACAAGAGTATCCAAACTCACCTTAACTCATCATTCAACATACCATCCCCCACATAGGAGAAACCCATCTAAACCAATACAAAACTAGAAATTATGACTTACTGGCACCTTCATCCAGATTTTCTTCCTTGTTAGCTTGGAGAGCATAGAAACGATTCCTTGCTTGACCATCAACACTGGGACCACTATAAGGAGCTTTCCTAGCATTCCTTCCTTTAGCCACAATATTAGGACAATCTCTCACCTTGTAATCCTTTTTCCCACGACCATAGCAACCACTAGTGCCGGATAGACACTTCCCAAAATTCTTCTTTCCACAAGTGGAACAAGTAGGCTAAGCAATTTGAGAACAACCACCTCCTTCATGACTAACCTTAGGAGCGCTTGAGAAATCTTGATTTGGAGCCCTCTTCTTAAACCTAGGTTGTCCTTGATCCTTATAGCTACCCCTTTTCAAGTCTTTCCTTACCCTAGTCATCTTGGACTCCTCAATAGATTGAGCATACACAACAAGCCTAGAGATGTTCATGTCACCATGGAGCATTGTCGTACGACACTCTTCTTTTGCCAAGTCGGATACACCGGTAACAAACCTACTTATCTTCTCTCTAGAGTTAGACACCAAAGATGGAGCATACCTAGACAACATAGAGAACTTCAAAGCATACTCCTCCACACTCGTATTACCTTGCCTAAGATTATTGAACTCCTCAATTTTGAACTCACTCTTCTCTAGGGGAAAGTACTTACCCAAGAATGCTTCCTTAAACTCCTCCTATTCTTAGGACCCACTTCCTCTGGCCTATTTGCCTTCCATTGAGTGTACCAAATTTGGGCCACCTCCTTCAATTGGTATGAAGCCAATTCCGCTTTCTCTCTAGAAGATACTCCCATAGCATCCACAATTTTGTAAATATCATCAAAGAATCCTTGGGGATCTTCTCCGATTCTAGAGCCAAGAAAGATAGGAGGATTCATCCTCAGAAATCCTCTCAATCTTAAGGCCACAGTAATCTCATTAGCATTAACCCTAGGCCCCACATCTCGGTTAGCTTGAGCCGTCATGGCTTGAGATAGAGTTAGAAAAGCCGCTCTAAACTCCTCATTAGTCATGGCCGGGGGAACCACCAAAACTTCATTCTCTTGTTCACCTATAGGGACTTGGCCACCTTGAAGAACTTGAACATCTTGGGGAGGAACTCCCAAATTTCCAATCTCCTCTTCTGCTCTCCTCGGGTTAGCCCTCGTATTCATATCCTATGAACACAAGAGAAGGAATAGGAAAAGGACACTTATAGACCAAACATATAAGGCACGACTTCAAGAATAAAGAAAGATATGTAACTTCTACTGTCCTATAGCCTCTCGCTCATAGATGTGTCGCAACTTACACCGATGAACAAGACTCTACTAGACGTGGCATATGAGACTCTGAATCCTAAGGGACAATTTCCAAAACCTTATGCTTTGATACCAAGTTTGTCACGTCCCGAGAGAACCCCCAAGTCGTAACATGCGTACTCGACCTCTTGGAGGTCTAATACAAGCCTTTAGCAATCAATCATCACATTCAGTAATAAAAACCGTAAGGAATAAAAACACTTTTTAATACAAATCCATAATACTCATAAAATCTTTCGAATGTAAAGAATTAGAATTTCTAAGTCTCATGTACCATCTTAGACACGAATAGAACATCTTAGTGACACGGCCCTTTACAACAATAGAAAATATAAGTCTTATACAATGTCTAAATGAAAATACTAGAAAGATAACAACTATGTCCTCGAATAAATGAGGACATACCAAGCTTCTTGAGAAGAGTCAATATCCCAAGCTTCCTCAAAAGATCTCCTCACTTTCCACCACTTACACTTGTAACAATACAGAAATATGGAATTAGTACAATAAGTACTAAGTATGATGACCATGCAAGAAAACATGCACAACGGACATTTACAAGGAATGTATGCTTTTAAGACCTTCTTTAACAAACCTTTACAACCACAAGCATAAACCCACATTTCAAGTCACCATTCACAATTAAGACCATATTCACATCATTTACAACTCAATTAATTCAAGTGCACAATACTTAAACAAGATAGTAAAGTAATTCCTTCATTACCATTTAAGCCTCTATCTCAAGTCACCCTAAGCCACACTTAAGTGAATAATGAAGTGACCGCCCATACAACCTCTTCATATACACCTAAGTGTTCCTAAGAGTTACCATAGACAAGGGTTTTATCATTACATTATAACACACTAAGTCAACATTCTTTATAAAACCATTTAAGAGACACACAAGCATATAGGGGACAATCACATAATAGCCCTAAGGCTTAGGGAACTCACTTTAGCATCTTTTAAGCCTACTCGTGCCATGTGTAGATAGCATCCCATACTACTACCTACACGTTGTAGAACCTATCCAATACTAGAGTGCACATCCCACATGATGGAAATAGGCCTTAACTGACATAGACCACACTAGCAAGGTATGGAATCCGGAGTCTATCCTACTCCGTGGAGGTTGTTCTACTTGCCAAGGGTAGAACTAAAAGCAACCCATGTTGGCACATGGTTTAAGAGATGTCCAAGGATGTTCATTGTGCCTAATCTCATGCTCAACTAGGCCACCATCCTAACCACATCCACTCGGTGCTTAGCCTTGGTTTCCATAGAGTATTCAATCACAAATGTACTAGAGAGGGTTCCTTTTCTAGTTCAACCAACTCATAGTACCTCTTCCCAAGAAAGGCCCCATTTCTTAGTCATAGCCAATCTAGGTTCATAAGGATAGCTCATTTGACTTTCTTAGATAAGGATTCTCATGTCGTTCCAGCTCCATCCATCTCTAAGTCTATCATTTCACTGAACAAGGGATTATAACCCAAAGGCCCATCATTCAAGGTTATACATTTACTTAAGAAAGCTAGACTCATGAAAAGACACTATGCTTAAGTCTACCAATTGAAGTGTTGGCCTAGAATTCCTCTTTTAGCATTTATAGGAAGAGCTCCATTACTAAGTCATAGCCTAACCAAACATTCATATATATAATCAAGCTTTCATGACACAAGACAAGTTACTCAAGTCTAGCATATGAGCTACAACATCATCTTATAAAAACTTATCATAGTCCATCATCACCACATATCACCATTTCAAGAGAAACATGCTTTCATATTAGCATAATAACACTTTTATACAATATCACATTAATACCATTAGTTCATCTTCACATTATAGCTTCACACAAACTTTACATATAGCTTCATATAGGACTTTACATATAGCTTCGTAAGTGTATAATAATACAATATTCCAACATTATACAACAACTTCACCAATGCCTTCATAGCTACAATTCACAATAATACCACACAACAATATGATATAACACTTCCACCAAAAGTGGATTCAACCTACCAACAACAATCAATTCAATAAGGAGAGTTCAAGCATTCTTACCATAATCCAAAGCCCTAGCCAAAATCGCCAAAATCCAAGCAATCACCTATCACGCCTCAAATCCAATTTAGATGGACGGGCACTCGATACACTAAAGGTCCGAGAGAACCAACATGTAACTATGACAATCTTGTGACAAGTTCACATAGGATGCAACGATACGAACTTAGATAAGTAGACCAAAAACTTATGTACCAGACTTGGCTGTTGATGCCACAACTTGTTGAGACGCAACTGAACCATGTACATATGTCTACAAAGCCTCTAAAAGATAGAAATCTTTAGAGTAGGTTGGGACAGACCCCGCCATACCCTTAACTACGATACAATACCAAAATGAATCTACCAAGGACTCAGTAAAGCTCCGAAGCACTCTGGAGCTCACCAAAAGTAGCTCAGTGTCATATGATCCTACTGAGGAGGTATACTAGGTGGAGTACCTGTGCCTGCAACATGAAATCCAGCGTCCCTCGCGACGGACGTCAGTACGAAAAAATGTACTGAATATGTAAGGTAATAAAATATATAAAATAAGAGTTCAAATGAAACCAAGTATCACTATATGTGTGCATAAATCAGAATAGAAGACCACCTCTGTTAACTCTTGTGGGATCATGTATGTTACATTCTTGTCTTTACCTTTCTGTGTGTTATGATCTTTATAAGGCATGTGATACGAATGACCAGCTGATCAGTGGTAGAAGAGGATGACCCATGCTACGCATTTGAACTCTGGGATTGGGTCTTCGTAATTACACAAATTAAGATCGGCCCATGCTAGGATTTCGCCCTTGAGCTGCCATCCTTAATTATACAGATTGCTTTACTTAAATTCTTTAATCTTTGAAATTGTTGTTTTGGTGGTCACAATCATTTTTGATATTTGGAAGTATGGACCAGTAGTAGAAGACATGAAAATAATACTTCAAGGCAGTAACAATGACATAAGGAGCTATGTAACATCAATGCATTACTTGTGAGCTTAAATGACAGAATTGACTTCAACTTACTATAGAGTACTGAACGTATAATTAAGTA
The DNA here is from genome assembly GCF_019186545.1 of Solanum stenotomum. Lineage (NCBI taxonomy): Eukaryota > Viridiplantae > Streptophyta > Magnoliopsida > Solanales > Solanaceae > Solanum > Solanum stenotomum. The sequence continues at coordinate 39,791,670 of NC_064282.1, forward strand.
ATTCTATACACTTAGGAGAGGGGGAAATATTGCTAGCTATTTCGATATCGTACGCTGCCACTATGTTTCCTTTACTAGGAATAGAACTTAGGAAATTCACTTATTGTATTAATCGCAAGTATCAGATTTAATGCCAAGGAATATGGAATCGAACAGCCCTACATATCTTATTTTCTGACTAGTACTACTGTCATGATTTAGCCTCCTTTCTTAGGGGCTAATCTACAATATAAGTCATCATTAAGCTGGTGTTAGCAACTAATCACATTAAGGCCCAAAAAAAATAGTAGCTAAACACTTGACGAAAAATAGGCCCATACAACCCTTACACAAATGGTGAACCACCACACCCTTCTTCTATACATTAATACAACTTCATACATCCTTTGCCAAGATACTCAAATTGCCCCCAACAACAATATACATAACGCACTCACTATCAATCCCTAAAAATCTTTCAACATAATAGGAAAGAATTGACTCAAGGATTTGTCACCATCCATTAGTTCTTGATAAATATATACAAAATTCTCCATCCCAAACCTGTATTTAAAAAAGAGGTAAGAATTGGCAATAGTCTTACCTTAGTTTCTGGAAATTTATCCTCTAAACTTGTACTTCAAGAACTGAAACTCTCCTTCAAACTTTTATTTGAAAAGGGGGACAATACTCAAGAACCCAAGGTGTTTTAGGGCTGCTGATTGAAGCCAAGAGAGACCAAGAGAGAAACTTAAGAAATCTGAAAATTTTGCAAGTGAGAAATGGAGCAAAAGATCTGATCTTTATCCCTTTAAAAGGGAGGTGTAATGGCCGATTTTCTTGGCCGATTTTAGGCCATATATTGTCAAGTAGGTGACCCACTTACTTGGCCTTTTAACTTAGGTCTGTTTGGACTTAACCCTATTGGGCCTTGGCTTTCCATTTTCCCTTATTCTTTTACTCAACTTAGACCAGATTAATGCAAGTAGGTGGTAGTGCACTTGGCCCAATTACATGGTCAAAAAATAATAAAAAAGAGTCTTAGTAGGTGATACACCTACTTGGTCCTTTGGACTGGTCAATAAGTCAAAGTAGGTGATGCACCGACTAACTTAGTTAAGTCAATCAAGCAACTCACTTATTTTATTCCATTTTCTAAATATTAATCCCTTTTTCTTTAGCTTAGAACTTAACTTTCAACTTTAAGCTCAATTACCACCTTACTACCTCTAGTGCAAATACTTCCATCGGAGTTAACTTGCAGTACACATGCTGAAACGTGCAAGACGTTACATCACCTTCCGAGCAAGTTTAAACCAACACTAATCATATAATAAGCATAGTCCCTCACCTATACTATAAGGTTATGTCAGGTATCAAATGAATAGAACTAGCATACGCATAATACAGGTTGTTACATCATTCCCCCTTTAAAAACATTCGTCCTCGAATGTTAGCATTGTTATCCAGCCCAAACAAGTTCAAGACTATGTTAGTGCTACTATTAATCACATAATACATATAGACTTATACTTACTTGTCAGTGTCTAGACTAAGCATTTTCATCTTTCTGATGGATCTAAAAGAGATGAGGATACTTTAATTTCATTGCTTTTTTTGCTTCCCATGTAACTTCTTCTACTTGTTGGTTCCTCCATAATACTTTTACACAACCTACTTCTTTATTTCTTAACTTCCTAACTTGTCGATCCAGAATAGAAATGGGTACTTCTTCATAAGTGAGATCTCCCGTAACCTGTACATCTTCAGTAGGAGTAATACGAGATGGGTCACCTATGCATTTTCGAAGCATCGAGACATGAAACACCGGATGAACTGATGAAAGCTCTTGTGGCAGCTCTAACTCATAGGCTACTTGGCCAACTCTTCGAATAATCTTCTATGGCCCTATATAGCGGGGACTCAACTTCCCTTTTTTACCAAACCTCATTACCCCTTTCATTGGAGACACCTTCAAGAACATCCAATCCCCTATAGAAAACTCTAGTCCTCTTCTTCTAACATCCGCATATGATTTGTGTCGACTTTGAGCAGTTGTTAGCCGTTGCTGTATCACCTTAACTTTTTCCATAGCCTGATGAACAAGATCAGGCCCAAATAAGGCAGTTTCACCTTTTTCAAACCAGCCAATTGGGGATCTACATTTTCTACCATATAAAGCTTCATAATGTGCAATTTTAATACTTGAATGGTAGCTATTGTTGTATGCAAACTTGATCAATGGCAAATGATCAACCCAACTACCTTTGAAGTCCAATATACAAGCTCGCAGCATATCCTCAAGTGTTTGAATTGTACGCTCTGCCTGACCGTCTATTTGAGGATGAATGGTTGTACTTAAATTCATTTGTGTTCTTAAACTCTTCTGAAATGGCTTCCAAAACTTTGCAGTGAATTGAGCTCCTCTATTCGACATAATAGAGATTGGCTCTCCATGTAGACGAACTATCTCTTTAATATACAACCTCGCATATTCTTCAACTGTATAAGTAGTCTTGACCGGCAAGAAGTGCGCTGATTTGGTCAGTCTATCAACAATTACCCATATAGAATGAAACTTCCGAAATGAGCGAGGCAAACCAGTGACAAAATCCATGTTGATCATATCCCACTTCCAAATTGGAAGTTCTATACACTGCATATAACCTCCGGGCTTTTGGTGCTCTACTTTTACTTGTTGACAATTTGGACATTGAGCCATGAATTCTGCAATGTTCTTTTTCATGTCCCCCCACCAATACATTTCTTTCAAGTCATGCTACACTTTAATTGACCCCGGATGGACAGAATATCTTGAATGATGCGCTTCCATCATAATCCTTTTTCTTAATTCATCTACATTAGGTACACACAATCTGTTTTGACATCGAAGTACTTCATCTTGCGTAAGCTCAAATGCCTTTGTCAGACCCTGTTGTACATTCTCCTTAAGCTTCAATAGAATAGGATCAGTCTACTGCTTCTCTTTCACTTCCACTACTACTGAAGATTCTGTCGCATTTTGCACAATAACCTCTTTGTCTGGAGATTCAAGCAGGCGAACCCCCAAGCTAGCTAGTTGACATAGATCCTTAGTTATTCCTTGTCTTTCCACAGACTTCCCAAAACTGCTTGCCATTATTTTACGACTTAATGCATCAGCTACTACATTTGCTTTCCCGGGAGGATACAAGATATCAATATCATAATCTTTTAATAGCTCCAGCCATCTTCGCTACTTCAGATTTAGGTCCTTTTGCTTAAATATATATTAGAAACTCTTGTGATCAGTGTACATGTCAACATGAAATCCATACAAGTAGTGACGCCATATCTTCAAGCAAATACAACTGCTGCTAGCTCTAGATCATGAGTTGGATAATTTTTCTCATGTGGCCGCAGCTGCCTTGAGCCATAAGCTATTACTTTACCATGCTTCATCAATACACATCCTAGAACCACCCCCGAAGCATTACAATACATTGCATACCCTTCTGTTCCTTTTGGAAGTACCAATACAGGTGTAGAAGTTAATTTATTCCTCAGTTCTTGGAAGCTTCTTTCACATTCATCACTCCACTGAAACTTGGTTTCTTTGTGTGTTAGCTTTGTTAAGGGTGCAGTAATGGAAGAGAATCCTTCAACGAACCTTTTGTAATAACCAGCCAATCCAAGGAAACTACGGATCTCCGTAGGCGTTGTAGGTCTTGGCCAATTTTTCACGGCTTCTATCTTCTGGTTATCAACCCTTATTCCTTTATCGGATACAATATGACCTAAGAATGCCATAGATGTTAACCAGAAATCACATTTAGAGAACTTTGTATACAACTTACGATCACGAAGAATTTGTAAAACCTGCCGCAGATGATTAGCATGGTCCTCTTCCGATCTTGAATACACCAAAATATCATCTATGAATACTATCACGAACACATCTAGAAATGGCTTAAACATCCTATTCATCAAATCCATAAAAATTGCTGGTGCATTCGTTAGCACGAATGACATGAATAAAAACTCAAAATGACCATACCTTGTTCGGAAAGCTGTCTTGGGTATATCTTTTGTTTGACCCTCACTTGGTTATAACCCGACCTCAGGTCTATTTTTGAAAAATACCTAGCACCTTGTAACTGAACAAACAAATCATCAATTCTAGGGAGGAGATATTTGTTCTTAATCGTTACCTTATTTAACTGCCGGTAGTCGATACACATTCTTAACGAGCCATCTTTCTTGCGTACAGATAAAACTGGTGCTCCACATGGGGACATACTAGGCCTTATGAATCCCTTTTCTAATAAGTCTTTTAATTGCTCCTTCAACTCCCGTAACTTTGTCGGGGCCATTCTATATGGAGGGATGGATATAGGTTGAGTATGTGGAATCACATCAATACCAAACTCTACTTCTCGTTCTGGAGGCAAACTCGAAAGATCTTTAGGAAATACATCGGGAAATTGATTTAGCACTAGAATGGATTGAGGAGTTGGTGGCTCCACATCTATATTTTTCACTCTCACTGGATCACATATGTATCCTTTGGACATCATCTTCTTTTCCTTAAGATAATAAATAAATTTAACTTTTGGTGTTCCAATATTACCTTTCCATTCCAGGACGGCCTCTTTTGGAAAATGGAAATGCAACATCTTAGTTCGGCAATCTACCATGGCATAACAAGAAGCTAACCAATCCATACCCATTTCTAGCTCAATAAGGTCAGCCAATGTATCACGGTAACAAACAGTTACAATGCAATTACGATAAACCCTTCTAGCTATAATAGACTCACCAATCGGTGTAGACACTTCAAATGGCTTCACTAATAATTCTGGTGTTCTTTTGAACTTTTCAGCAATCAATGGAGTAACATATGATAGTGTAGACACTGAATCAATTAATACATATACAATATATGAAAAAAAGGACAATGTACCTGTAACCACATCCGGCGAGGCTTCCAAATTTTGTCGATCCCCGAGAGCATATGTGCGATTCTAAACTCCACTAGAACAAGTTGCTCCCCTAGATCCTTTACCACAACTAGTAGGCATCTGTCCTCTACCTAAAGAAGGTGCTGATGATGAGGATGCACCAACTGATCTAGTAGGTTGTGCGACACCACCCACACCTCTATGACGGCAATTTCTCGTCATATGACGTGGTGTACGACACCAAAAACAAACATTTTGTCCCAAATCTATATGCACATAAATGATTTCTTCCACATTGTTTACAAGACTGTCGAGGAGGTCTTGATTGGCTCATACTTCCCTGTTCTTGGTAACCTGCTATTCGTAAACCTTGGCTTTTACCTCTTTGCCCAAACTGATTGCTCCTAGACTCTTGAAACAGAGGTGGGGCACTAACTGTAGAGTAGGAAGATGATGGCCTAGGCGGTCTGTTAAAGAACCGAGGCCTAAACGCACCTTGGGATGGTGTAAATTGCCCCATGGATCTAGCCCTCTTAGAATGCCTTGTTTCTGACTCTTGTGTCCTTCTTCTTTGCCTTTGATCCTCCAACTTTTGCGCAAAAGCTTGCATCCTTGCTATATCCATATCTTTATTCAATGAAGCAATGGTACAATCTCTAACCAAATATGAATCTAATCTATCCACATATCGATGAACTCAATCCCCCATAGTAGCTACTACATTAGGAGCATACCTGGCCAAGGAATTAAAATTGGGACTGTACTCTCTGACGCTCATACTTCCTTGGTGGAGATTTAAGAAATGATTTCAGGCAATGGTCAAGGAATGCCTTTTTGAACTTTTTCAAATGTAGCTGAAGTGTATCTGTTCCTCTGAATTGCTTCGAAGCTTCATACCACAATATAGGCACACCCTTTAATCTATATATTGCTAGCTCGAGCGCTTCTTTACCACTCACATGCATAATATCGAAAGTGCGTTGGATCTGATCTATAAAGTCTTGTGGATCTTCATTAGGATCTGACCCGATGAATGATGGTGGTTCCAAATTAATGAAATCACGTATCCGCGTGCCAACTGCTCTATCTACACTACTAGTACCTGCAACTAGACCTTCTTGCCTTTGGCCATGGCCAACAACTATATGAGTCAATAATTGGACTGCATTCCTTAAATCTTGCTCGGTAGCATTAATACGGGGTTCTTGAGGTGCAACTTCCCTCATTAGATCTTCTGGAGATGGAGGGGTCGGGGAAGTCTGTGATAGAGACTCATCTTGAGCCTCACCTTGAACAGCTTGACTAGGTGGTAGTTGGCTGGTCCATTCTTGGGCAGCCACATCCACTCGCTTACCTGTACTTTTACTTCTTCTCATAATCGGCATCTTCGCTATAATAAAACAGTTTAGAAGTTAGGTACGATTCTCCTACAACCTTGGTTCTATCGCACGATCTAAGAAATGAAAGAATATAGACAACTCCTACATGTCCCGTAGCCTCTTGTTTATAAATGTGGTGCACAACACATCCAGAAGCAAGACTCTACATAGACACGACTTTGTAGACTCCCTAGGATGACCTGCTCTGATACCACTTTTGTCACGCCTCAAATCCAATTAAGACGGACAGGCAATCGATACCTTAAAGGTCTGAGAGAACCCACATGTCACCTATGCTTACTATGCATGTAACTATGACAATCTTGTGACAAGTTCACATAGGATGCAACGATACGAACTGACATAAGTAGACTAAAAACTAATATAGAAGACTTGGACATTGAGGCCACAACTTGTGGAGATGCAACTGAACCATATACATAAGTCTACAAAGCCTCTAAAAGATAGAAATCCTTAGAGTAGGTCGGGACAGACCCCGCCTTACCCTTAACTACGATACAATACCAAAATGAATCTACCAAGGACTCAGTAAAGCTCCGAAGCAACCTGAACCTCACCAAAAGTAGTTGACTGTCATATGCTCCTATTGAGGAGGTCTACTAGCTGGAGTACCTTTGCCTGCATCATGAAATGCAGCATCCCCCTCGAGGGACGACAGTACAAAAAAATGTACTGAATATGTAAGGTAATAAAATATATAAAATAAGAGTTCAAATGAAACCAAGTATCAATATATGTGTGCATAAATCAGAACAGAATACCACCTCTGTTAACTCTTGTGGGATCATGTATGTTACATTCTTGTCTTTACCTTTCTGTGTGTTAAGATCTTTATAAGGCATGTGATACGAATGACCAGCTGATCAGTGGTAGAAGAGGATGACCCAGACTTGGCATTTTAACCCCTGGGATGCGGTCCTCATAATTACACAAATTGGGATCGGCCCATGCTAGGATTTCGCTCCTTAGCTGCCACCCTTCTATACCAATTGGGATCGGCCCATGGTAGGCTTTCTCCCATGAGTTGCCACCCTTAATTATACAGATTGCCTTACTTAAAATTCTTTAATCTTTGAGATTGTTGTTTTGATGGTCATAATCATTTTTGATATTTGGAATTATGGACCAGTAGTAGAAGAGATGAAAATAATACTTCAAGGCAGTAACAATGACATAAGGAGCTATGTAACATCAATGCATTACTTATGAGCTTAAATGACACAATTGACTTCAACTGACTATAGAGTACTGAACGTATAATTAAGTAATTCTATACACTTAGGAGAGGGGGAAATATTGTTTGCTAGTTGGATATCGTACGCTGCCACTATGTTTCCTTTACTAGGAATAGAACTTAGGAAATTCACTTATTGATATTAATCGCAAGTATCAGATTTCATGCCAAGGAATATGGAATCGACCAGCCCTACGTACCTTATTTTCTGACTAATACAATTGTCACAATTTATCCTCCCTTCTTGGGTGCTAATCTACAATATAAGTCATGATTAAGCTGATGTCAGCAGCTAATCACATTAAGGTCCAAAAAAAATAGTAGATAAATACTTGACGAAAAATAGGCCAATACAACCCTTACACAAATGGTGAACCACCACACCCTTCTTCTATACATTAATACAACTTCATACATCCTTTGCCAAGATATTCAAACTGCCCCCAACAACAATATACATAAGGCAGTCACTATCAATCCTTAAAAATCTTTCACCATAATAGGACAATATTGACTCAAGGATTTATCACCATCCATTAGTTCTTGATAAATATATTAAAAATTCTCCACCCCAAACCTGTATTTAAAAAGTAGGCAAGAATGGGCAGTACTCTTACCTTAGTTTCTGGAAATTTATCCTCTAAACTTGTACTTCAAGAACTGAAACTCTCCTTCAAACTTTTACTTGAAAAAAGGGACAATACTCAAGAACCCAAGGTGTTCTAGGGCTGCTGATTGAGGCCAAGAGAGACCAATAGAAAAGCTTAAGAAATTTGAAAATTTTGCAAGTGAAAAATGGAGCAAAAGATTTGATCTTTATCTCTTTAAAAGGGAGGTGTAATGGCCAACTTTCTTGGCCAATTTTAGGCCATATATTGTCAAGTAGGTGACCCACCTACTTGGCCTTTTAACTTGGGCATTTTTGGACTTAAGACTATTGGGCCTTGGCTGTCCATTTTCCCTTATTCTTATACTCAACTTGGGCCAGATTAATGCAAGTAGGTGACAGTGCACTTGGCCCAATTAAATGGTCAAAAAAGAAAAAAGAGTCTTAGTAAGTGATGCACCTACTTGGTCCTTTGGACTGTTCAATAAGTCAAAGTAGGTGATGCACCTACTAGCTTAGTTAAGTCAAGCAAGCAGCACACTTATTTTATTCCATTTTCTAAATATTAATACCTTTCTCTTTAACTTAGCACTTAAATTTCAACTTTAAGCTCAATTACCACCTTACTACCTCTAGTATAATACTTCTGCCGGAGTTAACTTGCAGTACACATGCTGAAACGTGCAAGGCATTACATCACCTTCCGAGCAAGTTTAAACCAACACTAATCATATAAGAAGCATAGTCCCTCACCTATACTATAAGGCTATGTCAGGTATCACATGAATAGAACTAGCATACGCATAATACAGGTTGTTACATCACCAATACTTCACCCATAAGCCTTACAACCCTTAATTCACCCATTATCAACAATTAATCATGAATAAACATTAAACAACACATGAGATATCAATACAATTCACTTTACACATAATTCCATCAACTTTTAATTTATAGAAATAGACCCACTTCATTGCAAATATTAGGGTTTTGTAGAAGACAAGGGTTCATGGAGTATTTCATTCAAAAACCACAAACAAACATCAAGTAATCAATATCCAAACGTTTCAAATCATTTTCATGCAAGAACCCTTGATAGAATTCAAAAACAAGCTTTTAGTCACTTTTTGAAAACATTGTAAAATCCTTTGAAGTTGACTCTAAGATGAAGATGAGTCCTAGATGAAGAGTCACCATACCACACTTGACGAATCCGTCGAAATTTGATGAAGAACTCACCAATTCCAAGCCCAAGCTCTTCTTTTTCTTCTTCTTCTTTGAATTAGAGAGAGTTTTTAGAGAGAGAATGATTTGGAAATTCTAATTTGAAGAATGAAGTTAAAACCCTCATTTAAGTGTTCTAATATACTTTAAATACCTAAAATAACCTAAAAAATTGTCCATATAATTAATTAGCCAAGCGGGGGAATTTACCAACCCACCCTTGGCTTGGCCGATTTTGGACAGCTTTTACAATGCCCATTAATGACTCATCATTGACCGACCGTCAATGCATTGACGGACCATCTTGGTGAGCGTCGGTTTGGACTTCAGCTGCTCAAATGGAGACTTTGCTCCCTAGGCTAAGTGTGGAGTGATGCCCACCCTTGATGGGGCGTCAACCCTTGGGCGTCAAACACACTACCTTGGGCAGTCTCTTGCCAAGGTTTAGGTCCTCTACAAGGGCCCTTAGGTGGTTCCTTGGGGAGTCGTACCCAGATGTCATGACCCTATACCACCCCACCTAGGTACTAACGTCACTCCCACTAACCTAAAATTTAAACAACACAACAAACAACACTCCAAACTATGACAACACATCAAGTACACACAAGCACCAACACTAGGCTAGTCTCAGAACGTCATGGACGTTTCTTGACGTTTGACTTCCAAATACACTAAACTAACAATACACACTGCCTAACTACCATACACACTGATTTTAACCACAAAAAACAACATAACCAATCAATAACACACACGAGAGGCTCTAGCTTACATAGTTCATTTTTAGGGTTGTTACAATTATGAAGGTTTTACCAAAAATGGAATAAGAGCATATATCTCAACTAAATGTCCCCTTTTAGCATGTTTTTGCATGGTCATCATACTTAGTACTTAATTGTGCTAACTCCACACTTTTCTCTATTTTCTACAAGTGTAGGTTCCGGCAAGTGACCGAGTTATCTAGTAAAGCTTGGAAATTGAAGTTCTCTCAAGATCTTGTGGTATGTCCTCATATGTCGAGGACAAAACTATCATATTCTAATTTTTATGATAAGACTTTTGTAATAGACTTAAATAGAGTTCTTTTGATTGTAAAGGGCCGTGTCCCTAGTATGTTTCTTTATGACTTGGGTCTAAGTTGGCCATGTGAGACTAGTATTCTGCTTGTGTATAAAGGCTTCTTTAAAATGTTGTTGACTTTCAAGTCTTATGAGTTTGTTTTAAAAAGGTTTTTAATTCCACACTATTTTTATTACCTATGTGATGAATGAATTCTAAAGACTTGTATAAGACCTCTTCGAGGTCGAATAAGTCGTATCACGACGTAGGGGTGCTCTCGGGTCGTGACAAACTTAGTATCAGAGCATAAGGTTTTGACAATGGTTTTAGGTTCAAGGTCTCACAAGCCACGTCTAGTAGAGTCTTGTTCATCGGTGTGAGGCGACACATCTTTGAGTGAGGGGCTATAGGACATTAGAAGTTACACTTTTTTCACATTCTTGAAGTCGTGCCTTAGAGTGTGGTTCTATAACTGCTTCTTTTTCTAATCCTTTCTCTTGTGTTTATAGGATATGCATATAAGGGCTAATCCTAGGATAGTGGAAGACCAGAATGCGGATGGGGGAGTTCCTCCCCAAGGTTTTTAAGGTGACCAAGTCCCCATAGGCAATGAAGAGAATGAGGTTTCGGTGGTTCCCCTGAACATAACTATTGAAGAGATTAGAGCGGCTTTTCTAACTCTATCTAAAGCCCTGATGGCTCAAGCTAACCGAGATGTGGGGCCTAGAGTGAATGCTAATAAGAGTACCGTGGCCTCAAGGTTGAGAGACTTTGTGAGGATGAATCCTCCTATCTTTCTTGGCTCTAGAATGGGAGAACATCCCCAAGGATTCTTCGATGAAATCTATATGATAGTGGATGCTATGGGTGTATCTTCTAGGGTGACGGCGGAGTTGGCTTCCTCTCAATTGAAGGAGGTGGCCCAAGTGTGGTTCACTCAATGGAAGGCAAATAGGCCGGTTGAAGCGGGTCATATGGAATGGGATGAGCTTAAGGAAGCATTCTTAGGAAAGTACTTTCCCCATGAGAACAGAGAGTGTAAGATTGAAGAGTTTATAAACCTTAGGCAAGGTAGCATGAGCGTGGAAGAGTACTCTTTGAAGTTCACCTTGTTGTCTAGATATGTTGCATCCTTGGTGTCTAACTCAAGGGAGGAAATGAGTAGGTTTGTTACCAGTGTATCCGACTTGGTTAAGGAAGAGTGTTGTACAACAATGCTCTATGATGACATGAACATCTCTAGACTTGTTGTGTACACTCAATCTATTAAGGAGTCCAAATTTATGAGGGTGAAATAAGATTTAAAAAGGGGTAGGTCCGATGAGCAAGGACAACCGAGGTTTAAGAAGAGAGCTCCTAACCAAGATTTCTCAAGTGCTCCTAAGGTCAACCAAGAGAGAGGTGGTGGTTCTCAATTTGCTAATCCTACTTGCTCCACTTGTGGAAAGAAGAATTTTGGGAAGTGTCTAGGAGGTACTAGTGGATGCTATGGTTGTGGGAAGATTGATCACAAGGTGAGAGACTGCCCTACCCTCACGGCTAGAGGAAGGGAGCCCAAGCAAGCATCACATAGTGGCCCAAATCTTGATGATCAAAAGAAGACTAATTTCTATGCTCTCCAAGCTAACAAGGAGGCAAATCCGGATGAAGGTGCCGGTAAGTTATAATTCCTTTTTTTTGGTAATGAGATCCTTGTGTGTTGTTTCATGATAGGCTTAGTTGGGTTTCTCCCAAGTGGGGGATAGTATGTTGAATAGGGTGGGTGATGAGAGTGTTGATGTCCTTACCTTTTTCCTTCTATTCTATTCAAGCTTGAGGCTTAGAGTTTCTAGTAGCATGTTGCATGGTTCGGAATATTATGTGAATTTGAGTTTCCATTGTCTCCTTATGTTATGCATGTTCTAGTTGAATTCCTGTCAAATGAAAAAATGAGTTTTCATAAATTTTTTCCCTTATGTTGATATGCATCTATAATGAGATGATTAAATGTTGCATGAGTTGACTTGTGAGCATTCTTAAAAAGGTTTTCTCAAAATTGTTGCATAATTGTGCGTTATTAGAAATTTGCATATTGTGCTTGATGATGATGATGTTTGGAGAAGGAAGTTTCTCCAAAGAAATGAGAATATTGATGTTGTTGTGCATAATGAGGTTGTAGATGTAGTTCCTACCTTCTTGTTGTGTTTTGAGCTTTTTATGTGGAGTTGATGTTCCTCCTAACTATGTGAATCATTACAATGTTGAATGCATGATTGTGGGCTGCTAGTCTTGAAGTCCTTACCCTTTATGTTTGTCAGTGTCATTCGAGGAGGAATGTTTCCAAGTGGGGGATATTGTGATGACCCAAAAATGAAATAGGATGAACTAGAGCTTCGCATGTGTTTTAGTGGTGTAATATTTCCCTAGTCTTGTTTGAAAGGAGTTTAAGGAGTCAACGTCAAGGCACGTGTTAGACTCCATGCTATGAGACCTACGTTAGGTTGGTTGAGGGTGCTAGACAAGGAGCCATGCCAAAATGGGCAAGCCTTAGACAAAAAGCCAAGGCTGTCCCAAATTGGCTGCACACTGCCCCAAGGACCACAGGCACCACCACGACCAATGGTGCCCTAGACGGTCCGTATACTTGGGCGTGAAGATCACTTGGTCTCAAGGGAGGCAAGGCAACTTTGCCTAGGTGCTGCCTCATTTTCACCGGCTCCACCATGACTCGTGGTGTGCACCACGCATCGTGGGAGCCTCCGTTAAGATGCCTTGGTCCCTTGAGGTCTTGACATGGTGGAGAGGCCCACTGGTCAATGGACAATAGGCACCACCATGAGCTGTGGTGCCCTTCACGACCCGTCCAAGTGGTCGTAGTCCCTGACGGGCTCTCTCATTTAGGGGCTTTTGGGTAATTTCTTTAAATGTTTTAATGTGTGGGGTTGATATTAAAAGGTTTATATGATAAATATATATAGTTTTGAGTCTTAAAAACCTTCCTTTAACTCCTTGTTTCAAAGACCCTAATCAAAAACCCCAAAGTTCTTCTCTCTCTATATTTCTCTCAAGCTCAAGGAAGAAGAAGGTGTGGGAAGCTAAGATTTCGAATTCAAGGTTTCATCCAACAATTTTCTTGGGCATTTTTGATAATAAGGTATGGTGGCTCTTTATCTAGGGTTAGTTTTCGCCCTAGAGCCAAATCTAAAATGGTTTTAAAGTTTTCCAAAGTTTATGAAAAAGACTCTTTCTCGCTGCACTCAAGGGTTCTTGCATGAAAATGATTTCAAAAGTCAAGCTACGATATAATTAATGTTTGATTGAAGATTTTGGATGAAAAACTCTATGAGCCCTTGATTTCCACAAAACCCTAAAATTAGCTAATGAAGTGGGTTTATTGCTTAAGATTCAATGTTGATGAAATTGTGTTTAGATTGAGTTGTATAGTTGATTTCTATTATTTTCTATATTTATCTATTGTAAATTGTTGGAGAATGGAGGAATGATGATTGTGGCTTTGGAAAAGGGTAAGTTTGACCTAACTTTATTATTAATGTAGAATTGATATAGCAATGTGATAGAATGATGCGTGATCCACTTATGGTGAAGGTGTTTACTTATTGAATGTATTGTGAGCTTGTCCTTGAGGACATTATTTAATGAATTGATGTATTATCATGCTATGATGTACTGAATGCATAATGTCAAGGTGTTTGTGGGATCTCAAGGTGATCTTGTGAAAACTGTGTAGCATTGTGATTGAAAGTATGATCTCTCTAATGTTCATAAGTGATGATGTTAGACTATGAAGGGTCATATGGTGATGTTTTCTCTTGATTTGGTAGACTTAGGTACCTCTTCTTGAATGTAATATTTTGACTTACGTGTCTAATTGAGCATGGATCGGTATACCTAAGCATGGTGCCCTTTCTATGAATGACTAAAGAGGCATTATAGGCTATATCTTGAATAGGCTAGACCTAAGCATGGTACCCTTTTCATGAGTAACTCTAGACCCCTAAGTGAATGTGAAACCTTGAAGTGTTGGACCTTATGGTGCTGATCTTCTTTTTGTGTGAAATGATAGACTTTGAGTTGGTGGACCAGAATGGTAGAAAACCCTCTCTAAGAAAGTCAATCCTTAATGAACCTTGATCGGTAGATCCTTTGTGGTGCCGTTCCTCGTAGAAGTACTATGGGTCGGGTAGACCTAATGATGGTGCCCTCTCTAGTACATAAATGTGAATGAAACTACTCTATGGGAACTAAGGCTAAGCACCGAGTGGATATAGTTAAGATGGTGGCCTTCTCCGAGCATGAGGTTAGGGCATAATGAACTTCTTTGGATATCCCCTAAACCATGTGCCTACATGGGATGTGTACTAGTTCTACCTTTGGCAAGTAGAGCACCCTCCACGGTGTGGGATCTTATGACACCGAATTCCATGCCTAGCTAGTGTGATCTAGCCATTATTGCTGCAAATCAACATTAAACATTAATTTAGAGCATAAATTAGGCATTGAGAACACTTAAACTATGAAACCAAAGCCCTAAGTGAGTCGAAATCTCAGACTCATCAACACCCCCAACTTAAACGTTTGCTTGTCTTCAAGTAAAGGTCAGGAACACTTAAATGTTTGCTTGTCTTCAAGTAAAAGTCAGGATGTCTACAAAGAGTGCTACTTGAGACACAACACAAATGCACACAAGAAGTTGAAACTACACATAGAATTCTTCAATTATGTACTCTAAATTTCATATTGTGAATCACTATTATAAAGTACATTGAAGCTCACAATGACTGCTTCAAATGCAAGTTCAAGCTCAACAAAAACATTAAAATGCCCTCACAACAAGGATGATTCCATGCTCACATAAAATTCCTCAACAATTTAAGATACCGGAATCAAATACAACTCTCACACTCACAAAGATGAACAAATGCATGATTTCACCCATAGGTTTACCTTTATTTCAAATCAACATTTGTTTTCAACTCACTCAAGATCACAAAGGTCTTTTTAAGGTTTGTAATGGGGCTGTGTGTAAAGGTATGATCTTTTTGACTTAGTGGCTTCTACCTTTATGAAGTATGGCATAAAATCACGTTTGTTTCTCCTTCTCTTTCTTATTCAAATGTGTTCACAATCCACCCAATTTTTGAACAAAGCATGACACATCGGGTACCCCATTTCTTTTGCTTCTTTCTCAAACTTTTCTCTTTTTCATTCTTTTAGACCATTTCTTTTTTTCTCTATTTTTTACATGGAGGGGGTTCCATTTTTTTCGAACTATGCTTCAAAGGGGGATTTTTCACAATTCTTGACTTTCTTTCTTTTTCACCTCTAACATATCATAATCTAGTAGAATAAACTAGAGCTATGTGTGAGGATAAGAATGTCAAGAGCCAAGGGAGAAGGCTAGACTAAGTTAACTTTCCGTATGTACTCCCCACCTTACCACGTGAGCCTTCACGGATCGTGGGAAGGCTCGTGGAATTACTTTAGTTTTTAGGGGTTAGGGAAGTTTCTGCCTATGCACAAGTCAAAGCTCACGAGAGGGACCATGGCTCGTGGAGCCGTCGTTAAGGGTGGGCAGACCAGTGTTAAGTGATGGGTAAAATAGGACTTTTTGGTTTTATTTACAATAAAGCTAGGTCAGTTTGCCTAAGCCTAGCACCACTATATAAGTGATTTTAACCCTTTACATTCACCATTCAAGTCAATATTTCCAACACCCAAAAGATATCCCAAAGTTCTTTTTCCATATTGGACCAGACCGGAATAGGGTTATATACATTCTCATAATGAGAAGGGGCCATTCACAATGCATAAAATATTTAGCTAGATCTCATGTATAAGGAGCAAGGTATTGAAATGTAGCAGGGGAATCCGCCATTTCGGCTACCATAATAGTGTATTCCATCGCTCCCATTTCCTGTAAAATAGTTACTACCTAGGCCACATAAGACGCTTTTTGAGCCCACAACCGGCCCAAAAGGGAAGTAACTTTACCTCTAGGGGTAGGAACATCATAATCGGAGTGTCAAACCCAAATACCCAACAAGCATTAGCTATCCCTGAAAAGGAGGTGATCCAGCTGCACTTCTCTCAAATAGTTATATCTCTAGAACTTCAAGAAGAACAAAAAGTTGGAACTAGAATAAAGGTCAAGTATCTATTCCTCAAGAGATTGTTGGCTTATTAATCAAGGTATGATAGAATTTCATCCATGGATTCCTTCCATTCATTGAGTCCCTAAGTTTTCCCCAATTGTGAAGATGAAATCCCCAATTTAAGTTAGGGTTTCTTCCAATGTTTGGGGTATTGATTAATGTTAATCCAATTGAATGGATTATGATTGTTTATGCTTGAATTGAGTAGATTCAATGATTTTAGTATGAAATTACATGTACACATGCCTAACCCATGATTTTAAGATGAATTAGATAAATATGGGTTTTACTCTATGAAAAGGGAAAGTGAGGATTTCGATGTATTTGATTAACGTTTCAAGGACACTTCATCAAATTCTAAGTGTCAACGATCGCTAGTCAGTATATAACCCAACTAAATGAGTTGGGGTCGAATCCCACAGGGAGAGGTACTTGTTTAAGATTCAATAAGAAAGTACGATTATGATCAAATCAGTCATAGGAATACACATTTACTAATAAAAACATAATTCAAATTAGGGGGGTGACACGAATGTCAAATAAGGGGGTTTTCATTTGAAATTATCAACTACAGCTGCAACAAATAATATAAAATACCAATAAGGAGACGGGTTCTTGGGATGTGATTCGATTATAGGCTAATGTAGACAAATGGGTAATTGCATCTATTAGGAAATAACTGAATATTTGTGAATAAGCTAGACTATAGAGGAGGTAAGCTTTCTCTAGAAAAATTTACCCCGAATCAACTCAATTTTTCTCGAACATCGACAAGAATACCAATAAGAACAACCTATGCCTTAGTCCATTCATTCTCTCGAGCTGAATGTGTGGAAAATGGTTTATGATTCACTCTCTCGAGCTGAACAACCTATTACCCACAAACCATCAATTAATAATCCTTGTTTTAAAACCTCTCTCTCGAGCAAGCCAAAAACCCGAAGGTAGAACTGCATTTGCAACTACAATTCTTAAATTAAACCACAATTAATGATTGAAATCATTTCTAAACAACATTTAAACTAACAATTAGCAATACCGACAAACTAAATTAGCCCATAATCACATAAACACACCCTAAGAATTGGTGTTTCAGCTAGACATTATAAGAAACTAAAAATCTTTACCAAATTAAGTTTCCACCAACTAGGTAAGATTAATTTCGTCTTTACAAAGGTCCAAATAGAAGAATATCAAAGACCCACTTTCAATACTCAGAATTCCTACATTTCTCAACTCAAAATTCAATGTAATGAAAAAGGTTTCCAAAACTAAATGTTTAAAAATATACTTATAATTGCCAAAAATATGCTTCGAAGGGCATTTTAGCACAGTAAGTCGGGCTTTCCGATCAACTAAGCGATCCGCCCATTGGTCAATATCATCGCCTTTTTCCCTTGGTCTTTAGCATCCTAAAGGTCTATAACTTTGGGCGATCTATAACTCTATCGTGGAACCACTCGGCAATCAACCAACTGCTTCTTTCTCACATCAACTTGATTTTTTCCTTCAAGGCTTGGCACACTGGAACTTTAGGTAGTCAAATGGCCACTCGGCGCCAAATGGACTTGGCGATCACGAGGCCCTCTTTTCTTCCTTCTTTCAGCTTGCTTCATTCCTTTTTGGAACTTAGTGTCCTTGCTTTGTTCCTCAATCCAAATACCTGGAAATCAAGGATTTTACATCAGTTATTGGCACAAAATAAGCATTTCAGGACACTAAACCTATCAAAATAAAGCCCTAAATAAATCCAAGATTTGGACTCATCAATGCCCCAACTTAAAAATATGAATGTGCTCAAGTAAATCTCAAGTTCAGTAGTTCAAAAGGGACGTCTCAAATAGTGCTACACAAGACTCAATCATTAATGCATACAACAAGACTCAACTTACTCATGCATAAATCAATTTTGCACTCAAAGATTCAAGTTGTGATTCACCATTATCAAAGATTCTCAAGTTTAGAATACTTGCTTCCAATGATAGTTCAAGCTCAACAAAGATACTCAAATTCCCCAACACAAAGAGTGATTCCATATGCACATAATTGTTCACACCTTATAGTTTCGAAATCACAAGCAACAGTCACACTCATAAAGATAAACACACGTGTGACTCTGATGCTTTTTGTGACCAACGACACTAACCTACGGTACAAGTGGCTACGATCGTCGATAATAAAGTAACCCAACCAAGGGTTGGCATCGTGTCCCAAAGGAGTGGTTCTGAGAAATAATAGAAAAATAAAATTTAGTTCTAACTAGTCATAGCTAAGGACATTAAAGAGTAAAAACATAGTAAATTAAAAGGGTGACACAAAAGTGTCAATTAACAAATGGGGGTTTCATCACAAGTAAGCTCAAACCAGCAAAATCAACAAGAAATCTAAGAAATGAGAGGGGGATTCTTGGGATGTGACCGGAATACGGGTTAATCTAAGTTATTGGGTACATGCTTTCGATAGAAAATTAATAGAGTAATAGTGACTAAGATAAACTTTATGTGGAAATAAGTTGTCCCTCGAGCAACTTACCACGTTTTAAATGGGTTCTCCTCGAACACCCATTTTCCGCATGAAGGCCAGCCTACGCCTTACCCTGCTCACTCTTTCGAGCTGAGTGTTAGGATATGGGACTAAGGCTCACCCTCTCGGGCTGAACCTCATGTTGACCCACTCCTTAGGCCATCAGTCTTGCAATCTTGGTTTCACGACCTCTCTCTCTTGAGCAAGCTGAAAACACATGGGTGATTTTGTATTTGCAATTACAAACCCATTAAATTAAACCACACCCACTAAGTGAAATCACAATTAAACTACAAATAAATTATTAGCAAGCAAGACCCAACAAATATCTTAATCCATATTCGCTAAATCACACCCCAAGATTTGGGCTTTTTAGCCACACATTAAGAGATAAAAATTTATACCTAAATGAGTTTCCATTCAAATGGGTATGAATATTTATGTCTTGTTACAGGCCAAGAATGAAGAATCTAAGACACCCAACTCCAAATCTTGAAGATGAAAACCCTTTACTCCTTCGAGACTTCAAAACCCACTCAAGCTTAGAGCAAAAATTACTATTCTATTGTGAAAGTTCTAATAATGGTTTGACTCCCTTCAAATTAATAAAGATTTTAGTATTTATAGACTTCAGAAAATAGTGTTGGCGGATCGCTCGGAGAGGTTAGTAGGAATCACCGACTAACTTAGTGAGTTGCCGTGTGGTGTAGTTCATCGCCTTCTTGCACTAGCTTTGATCGTTATCGTGCTCTATGTCATTGGGTGACATAGTACTGCTTAGCGGAACTATTCAGTGAAACGCCGACTGCTGCTTTCATCACCTTTTTGATACTGGTCCTTCAAGGCTTTGTGTACTAGAAGGAACAAAGGGCAGAGTGCGTCTCTTCGGCGAATCGCCAAGCGTGGTTGGCGATGCTCAGGATTCAGCATCTTCGTTCTTTTCAGCCTTTTTGTTCCTCTTTGCGCCTAAGTGTCCATGCTTCAACTAACATTTCAAATACTAGAAACATAAGTGTTTTCATCAGATATTTAGAACAAATAAGAATTTCAGGACACTATTTCTATTAAAATACAGTCCTAAAAGAGTCCAATTTGTGTACGAATCAACACCCCCAACTTAAACTTTTGCTTGTCCTCAAGCAAACTCAAGTTTAGTTGTTCAAAAAGGTGTCACAAATAGTGCTACGCAAGACTAAATCATGAACATATACAATAAGACTCAACTTACTCATGCAAAGATCAATTGTGCACTCAAAGATTCAAATTGTGACACACCAATACCAAAGATTCTCATGCTCGTAATACTTGCTACTTATGCAAGTTCAAACTCAACAAAAAGTATCTAAATGCCCTCACATAAAGAATCCTTCCATATTCACACACATAGGTTAATCAATTCAAGATCAGGAATCAGATGCAACGCTCACTCTAAAAAAGAGGAACACAATGCATGTTTCCACTCATAGGCTTGCGCTTATTTTACAATTGGTCTTCGGTTCGGCTCACTAAAGATCAAAAAGGTCTTCCTACGGCTTTTAATGGGGCTGAGTGCAGAGGTATGGTAATTTAGGCTTAGTGACTTTTAATCCTCGTGAGATGTGGTGTTCTCATGGCATTCCCGTCTTTTTCTTTATCAATTCTTTTTCTAGTGCATATAAGTCATCTTTTTATTCACCTCCATGGATTGGTTGGAAACCCGATTTCTTTTGTACTTTATTCCACAATTTTTTATTTTTTTTTGGTTTTCCATTCTTCTACAACACCATCAGTTAAGGGGGTCATTTCTTGCACTTCTTGACTTCTCCTTTTCCTTTTCGCCACACCCCTTTGGCCTAAGTTGGCTATTTGCTAAACCACAAATCAAGAGGATTATAGGTAGTGGGTCGAGTAATGTCTAGGGTGCATCAAGCTTCTTCCAAAGAAAGGTAAGGCTCGAAGGGTGTTCAAGAGAGTTTCAGACGCTCATGGGTAGGGCACAAAAGAAGGATATGTCAAATTTCGCTCACACTCTTCAAAAGTTGCCTCAGATTATTTCAAGAGCACACCTTACTAAATCAATTAAACAAATAGGGCAAATTCTAGGTTTAGTCATGCAAGGTTCAAAGTAAGATCATCACACAAGGCAAAATACTTTCGCCGAGCAAATTATTATCCGCCGAAAGTAACAGTGCAACACAGGCTCAGGAGTGCAATCAAAGGGCGAAAATGATACTTTCGGCTAGTCGCTGAGTCCCTTCGGAGCCCGATGATTCCTCGCTGAAAGTAACAATATCAAATATCAATCAAAGCACCAACTTATCAACGAGATGGGGATATTAGGCGTTCCGCCGAGTCTTTTGGAAAGCTCGACCTAGCTCGCAAATAAACCGAACGTGCCTATTTTCAACCCATCTTCCTTAATCTAAGTTTGTAACCCCCGATAATAAAATCAAAGCATGCTCTTATGGAATTAAAACAAGACCCATGCTACCCATCACCCCGTAATACTCAGACTTCTTACGGTATTGCCAAATTTGGCCATTTAACAGTATTTGCTCTTAAGAGTGATGTTACCCACTTCATCCTTGAGCAAATTCTCAACATCTAAGCACAAATATGGGCTACTCAAACTTCACACAATCAATCTAACAACAAGCAAGTACACCCCAATGCAATGTTCTTTCTTTTAGAAAAGGAAAAAATCAAAATATGGCCATTCGACGATCAAAACATTTTAGGCAAAGGTTTCACATTAAAATCAACATCAAAGCAATATATTCCTATCACATATGCAAAGAACACATCAATACCATACAATTATTGTAATTTAATAAAACATTTTAAATATAAACTTGGTGTTTTAGGATCTAACCTTTAATGTCGATTAGATTATGATTGGAATGCTAGGCGGCAAAGTGATCTAAATTCCAAACACCAATCGCCACTATAATACTATTCTAACGCTAGAGGATTGAGCATAATACCTTGGTATGAACTTGAGAGGTTTAGAAGGCGAGGGAAAGTGAAAAAGTTCAACTTATGTGACCTTTGGCCTTTATAACCGTTTAGTTCGTATCCATTCGGTGACGTTAGTCGCACTCACCGACCTATTCGGTGATTCGCCAAATGGTCACTTATCCTGCCTTTATCATAGAATTTTCAATTTCTAGGGGATCAAGTAAGGGGTCTAGGTCGATACCGCTGAACAGGTCGGCGACCCGCCGAACTATTTCTCAATATCGTCACGTTTTATAGGCTCTGTATTACACTTTTGTTGAGCTAAACGGCGCATTAATTCGGGTACGCCGGTTTAGTTTGGCGTTTCACGGAATGGAACTTCTTCTCATCAACCTATATTTTTCAACACTTTCCTCATTTTAAACTACAAAATCGAAACACCATTATTTGAACATAATAATTAAAAGCAGTAAAACATTTGGTTGCCTCCCAAGCAGGACCTTATTTTACGTCGTCGCACGACCCAAGTCCTGTCTTATTCTCCGTTATTGGGGTTAGCCCTTGTGTCACTAGGTGACCCCAATACCTCATTTGGGTCGAGATGAGGAACTCCAAAACTCAGGAGTGACCTGATTAGCTGGATTGATCTAGAGTGACATCCAATCATTTGATTCAACACTTCAATATTCTCCTTCATTTCTTCGAAATCCCGATCTTAATAGGTGATCTTTTAGAGAATTATTTCAAGTGTGTCCTCGACACGATTTCCCCCCATCTCTAGACTTTCTCTGCTCATGAGAGGGTGTATACCTCCCTTTGTTGTTGCATTGGACATCCACCTCTGAGATTTTGGTGGCCAAGTCGTTTAGATGAGATGCCAGTGTGGTCAGCCTGAGGTCCGTTTGGACTCCTTGGCTCATTTCAACCAATTTTTCACTACTCTACTCAAGCAAGCAATGACTCTCACTATCAAGGCATTAACAGAAGTTTGAAGTGGGGTAAGAGTTTCTAGTATGGCCCTGTCGATCATCCCTAGAACAGACCTTTCTCCAGTCGGGTAGATATCAGATCAGTTTAATATGCCAACTGCCCATCTTCAGGATCATGGTCTGAGTGAACCTGGTAGGCTCAGAGGATGACGAAACACCTGGAGTCTATGAGGAAAAGGGAGAAGGAGCGGGCGAACTTGAGGGCTCAAAGGCCGGAGTGGATGAAGCTGTCTTTGCTGATAATGAGTCAACATTGACCTTTGGAGAAGTATCTATTGGGGCTGATCTTCTCCTTTCAAACTTCTCTCATGTGAATTCAGCTTCTATACGCCGGATATCGGTAGAGGAAAATGGGGTGACCTCTATATCGCTAACAAGTTCTCGGGGTACTCCAGCACGCCGGCATAACTCAGTGATCAGAACAGGAAATGGCAGAGACAACAGTGTCTGTTTGGCTCTCACAACCATCTATTGTGAAACTAGCTATCCCTGGTCAATTCACTTCCTGGCAATGATAGAACCAAGGCAAGCCCCCTTGGGATGATGCAGAACGGACACGTTCTTGGATGGCATAAGAGTGCTACTGATGAAGCCAAACCAGTACCAAGAGGTGATGTTCATATCCCTCTTCTCAATAGGAGCTCCCGCGTCCATCCACCTGGGGGTGATGTCATAAATCATTGTAGCTAACCAACCCTTCAAATCATCCAGGGATGGAACAATATGCAAACCCTGGTAGAGCAGTACCTAGTGCAGCGGTCGACCTAATACAACATTAATGTGCTCGTTGTGACACTCTTCCTGCCTCTAACCATAACGAACTACACCGGTCAGAACTCACTAGCCTTTTGCTTATTTTTTGCGACCAAGTCTCCATAGGCAAAATAGAATTCCTAGACCCACAAAGGAATGTAAGGACCCCGTGGCCTAATGAACTGGTCAAATTCATGATACTTGTGCGTGTCAAGCACCTCAACATGCTTACCTTCCAAACTCTCCACATATAGTAACTTTTCTCCTAGAATGGTTCGTAAACCATCGCCTTTCAATCTGTTCAGCAATCTGGGTGGAGGTGGAGCTACTAGAAGTGTAGAGGCCACTAAAGGTGGTTCCGGGGTTGGCACTGATTCAGTAATCGGAGGAGTTTCAGCAGATGTAATTCTGGTAGGTCTTGATTGAGGTCTATCTCTAAGCCTATTCTGTCGGTGAATCAAGGGTTGTTCATCTTCCGGTTCATTAGCTGACCCTTTTCTAGCAATATGCTTCTTTCGTTTACCTCTATCTCCCCGTTGGAGATCTTGCTTTCTTTTTTCTGTGAAGGACGTGATCCTCCTTCATTGATCATAATTCCCTTTGCCTTTTTCTGAGGTTTCTCGTTTATATTTGTGTGTACCATATCCGAAAAAGATCAAGAGATTAGGTGAAACTGAACACAAACATAGAGAATCTTATTGCAGAAAGCCTCGCCGATCCAATCGACGAATTGCCGAACATCTTTGGCGAACTAGATCGCGCTCACAAAAATGTTTAGCTTTCAAATTTTTGAAAATTCGACGATGTGTGAACCTAGTTGGCGAATCGTAAAACACTTTCGGCGAGTAAATGATTATTTGACGAAAGTAACAATACAGTAACGACTCAGGAGTGCAAACAAATGGCGAGAAGGATATTTTAGGCTAGTTGCCGAGTGCCCTCGGCACCCGATGATACCTCACCGAAAGTTACAATATCAAATATCAATCAAAGAGCCAACTTATCGGCGAGATGGGGATGATATGCAATCCGCCGAGTCGTTTGCCGAGCTCGACCTATCGCGCAAATCGACCGAGCATGCCTATTTTAAATCCATCTTCCCAAATCTAAGTCTGCAACCCCCGAATATTGAATTAAAGCATGTACTTGTGGAATTCAAACAAGACCTATGCGACCCATCACCCCAGAATTTTCAAACTTCTTCCGGTATTGCCAAATTTGTCCATTTAACAATATTTTCTCTTAAGTGTGATGTTACCCACTCCATCCTTGAGCAAATTCTCGACATCTAAGCACAAAAGTGGGATACTCAAACTTCACCCAATCAATTTAACTTCAAATAACCACAGACCAATGCTATTTTCTTTCTTTTAGAGAACAAAATAAAAATATGGGCATTTGATGATCAAAACATTTCAGGCAAAGGTTTCACATTAAAATCAACATCAAAGAAATCTATTCCTATCACAGTGGCCCAGCACACATCAATACCATACAGTTATTGCAATTGAGTAAAAAAAAAATTAAAAGTGACTTGGTGTTTTAGGAACTAACCTTTAATGCCGATTAGAATATGATTGGAATGCTAGACGGAGAAGTGATCCGAATTCCAAACACCAATCGCCACTATAATACTATTCGAAAGATAGAGGATTGAAGAAAAGACCTTGGTGTGAACTTGACAGGTTTAAAAAGCGGGGGAAAGTGAAGAAGTTCAACTTATGAGACCTTTGGCCATTATAACCGTTTAGTTCGTATCAATTCGGAGACATTAGTCACACTCACTGACTAATTCGGCGATTCACCGAATTGTCACTTATCCCACCATTTCCATAGAATTTTTAATTTCTTGGGGATCAAGTAGGCGGTCTGGGCCGATATCTCTGAACAGGTCGACGACCCACCAAACTGTTTCTCAAGATCGCTGAGTTTTACAGGCTCTCTGGATTACACTTTTGATGAGCTTAACGGCAGATTAATTCGGGTAAGCCGACCTAGTTGGCGTTTCACGGAATGGAACTTTTGCTCGTCAACATGTATTTTTCAACACTTTCCTCATTTTAACATACAAAATCAACTCACCATTATTCTAACATAATAATTAAAAGTAGAAAAACCTTGGGTTGCCTCCCAAGAAGAGCCTTATTTTACGTTGTGCCACGATGCAACTCCTTTCTCATTCTCCGTTATTGGGGTTAGCCCTAGTGTCAGTAGGTGACCCCAAATGACATTTAGGTTGAGATGAGGCACTCCAAAACTCAGGAGTGACCTAATTTGGTGGATTGATCTAGAATGAGATCCAATCATTTGATTCAACACTTTAATATTCTCCTTTATTTCTTCCAACACTCGATCTTGATTGGTGATCTTTTGGAGAATGATTTGAAGTGTGTCCTCGACACAATTTTCCCCCCATCTCTAGACTTCCTCCATTCATGAAGGGGTATATACCTCCCCTTGTTGTTGCATTGGACTTCCACCTCTTAGAATTTGGTGGCCGAGTGGTTTAGCTGAGATGCCAGTGCGGTTAGAGTGATGTCCTTTTGGACTCCTTGGTTCTTTTCAACCAATTTGCCACTACACTGCTCAGCCATGCTCATCTAAATGGACAACTCAACGAAAAACAAAACTAAAAGTAAAGTTAGTGACACTACAACTAAGAAGAACAAAAATCCTACTAATCTAAAAATTCTCAAATAACACCACTCCCCAGCAGTGGATCCATTTTGATGCTTTTCGTGACCAATGACACTAACCAATGGTACGAGTATCTACGATCGTCGATAATATAGTAACCCAACCTATGATTGGGATCGTATTCCAAGGGATTGGTTTTGAGAATTAATAGAAAAATATAATTTAGTTCTAACTAGTCATAGCTAAAGACATAACAAGTAAAAACATACTAAATTAAGGAGGTGACACAAAAGTTTCAATCAACAAATGGGGGTTTCGTTATAAGTTAGCTAAAACCAGCAAAATCAATAAGAAATCTAAGCAATGAGAGGGGGATTCTTGGGATGTGACCGGAATACGGGTTAACCTAAGTTATTGGTACATGCTTTCGATAGAATATTCATAAAGTAATTATGACTAGTCTAAACTTTATGTGGAATTAAGTTCTCTCTCGAGCAACATATCTAGTTTCAAATGGGTCCCTCTCGGTCCCTCACTTGCCGCATGAAGGCCAGCGTACGCCTTACCCCACTCATAATTTCGAGCAAGCAATGACTCTCACTGTCAAGGCATTAACAAAGGTTTGAACTGGGGTAAGAGTTTCTAGTACGGCCCTGTCGATCATTCCTGGAACAGACCTCTCTCCGGTCGGGTAGCTATCAGATCAGTTCAATATGCCAACTGCCCATCTTTAGGATCATGGCCTGAGTGAACCTGGTAGGCTCGGAGGATAATGAAACACCTGGAGTCTATGAGGAAAAGGGAGAAGGAGCGGGCGAACATGAGGGCTCAAAGGCCGGAGTGGATGAAGCTGTCTTTGCTGATAATGAGTCAACATTGACCTTTGGAGAAGTATCTATTGGGGCTGATCTTCTCCTTTCAAACTTCTCTCATGTGAATTCAGCTTCTATACGCCGGATATCGGTAGAGGAAAATGGGGTGACCTCTATATCGCTAACAAGTTCTCGGGGTACTCCAGCACGCCGGCATAACTCAGTGATCAGAACAGGAAATGGCAGAGACAACAGTGTCTGTTTGGCTCTCACAACCATCTATTGTGAAACTAGCTATCCCTGGTCAATTCACTTCCTGGCAATGATAGAACCAAGGCAAGCCCCCTTGGGATGATGCAGAACGGACACGTTCTTGGATGGCATAAGAGTGCTACTGATGAAGCCAAACCAGTACCAAGAGGTGATGTTCATATCCCTCTTCTCAATAGGAGCTCCCGCGTCCATCCACCTGGGGGTGATGTCATAAATCATTGTAGCTAACCAACCCTTCAAATCATCCAGGGATGGAACAATATGCAAACCCTGGTAGAGCAGTACCGAGTGAATCGGTTGACCTAATACAACATTAATGTGCTTGTTGTGACACTCTACCTTCCTGCCTCTAACCATAACCAACTTCACCGGTCAGAACTCACTAGACTTTTGCTTATTTTTTGGGACCAAGTCGCCATAGGCAAAGTAGAATTCCCAGACCAACAAAGGAATGTAAGGACCCCGTGGCCTAATGAACTGGTCAAATTCATGATACTTGTGCGTGTCAAGCACCTCAACATGCTTGCCTTCCAAACTCTCCACATATAGTAACTTTTCTCCTAGAATGGTTCGTAAACCATCGCCTTTCAATCTGTTCAGCAATCTGGGTGGAGGTGGAGCTACTAGAAGTGTAGAGGCCACTAAAGGTGGTTCCGGGGTTGGCACTGATTCAGTAATCGGAGGAGTTTCAGCAGATGTAATTCTGGTAGGTCTTGATTGAGGTCTATCTCTGAGCCTATTCTGTCGGTGAATCAAGGGTTGTTCATCTTCCGGTTCATTAGCTAACCCTTTTCTAGCAATATGCTTCTTTCGTTTGCCTTTATCTCCCCGTGGGAGATCTTGCTTTCTTTTTTTTGTGAAGGACGTGATCCTCATTCATTGATCATAATTCCCTTTTCCTTTTTCTGAGGTGTCTCATTTATATTTGTGTGTACCATATCCAAAAAGGATCAAGAGATTAGGTGAAACTGAACAAAAACATAGAGAATCTTACTGCAGATAGCCTCGCCGATCCAATCGGTGAATTGCCGAACATCTTTGGCGAACTAGATCGCGCTCACAAAAATGTTTAGCTTTCAAATTTTTGGAAATTCGACGACGTGTGAACCTAATTGGCGAATCGTAAAACACTTTCGGTGAGTAAATGATTATCCGACGAAAGTAACAGTATAACTCAGACTCAGGAGTGCAAACAAATGGCAACAAGGATACTTTAGGCTAGTTGCCGAGTGCCTTCGGCACCCGATGATTCCTCGCCGAAAGTTACAGTATCAAATATCAATCAAAGAGCCAACTTATCGGTGAGATGGGGATAATATGCAATCTGCCGTGTCGTTTGGCGAGCTCGACCTATCTCGCAAATCGACCTAGCGTACCTATATTAAAGCCATCTTCCCGAATCTAAGTCTGCAACCCCTGAATATTGAATTAAAGCATGTACTTATGGAATTCAAACAAGACCTATGCGACCCAACACCCCGGAATACTCAAACTTCTTCCGGTATTGCCAAATTTGTCCATTTAACAATAATTTCTTTTAAGAGTGATGTTACCCACTCCATCCTTGAGCAAATTCTCGACATCTAAGCACAAAAGTGGGATACTTAGACTTCACCCAATCAATCTAACAACAAGCAACCACAGACCAATGCTATTTTCTTTCTTTTAGAGAAAAAAATCAAAATATGGGCATTTGACGATCAAAACATTTCAGGCAAAGGTTTCACATTAAAATCAACATCAAAGAAATCTATTCCTATCACAGTGGCCCAGCACACATCAATACCATACAAATATTGCAATTGAGTAAAAAAAATTTAAAAGTAAACTTGGTGTTTTAGGAACTAACCTTTAATGGCGATTAGAATATGATTGGAATGCTAGACGGCGAAGTGATCCGCATTCCAAACACCAATCGCCACTATAATACTATTCGAAAGATAGAAGATTGAAGAAAATACGTTGGTGTGAACTTGAGAGGTTTAGAAAGCGGGGGAAAGTGAAGAAGTTCAACTTATGAGACCTTTGGCCATTACAACCGTTTAGTTTTTATCAATTCGACGACATTAGTCACACTCACTGACCTATTCGGCGATTCACCGAATGGTCACTTATCCCGCCATTTCCATAGAATATTTAATTTCTTGGGGATCAAGTAGGCGGTCTGGGCCGATATCTCCGAACAGGTCGACGACCCACCAAACTGTTTCTCAAGATCGCTGAGTTTTACAGGCTCTGGATTACACTTTTGATGAGCTTAACGGCGGATTAATTCGGGTAAGCCGACCTAGTTGGCGTTTCACGGAATGGAACTTCTGCTCGTCAACATGTATTTTCCAACACTTTCCTCATTTTAACATACAAAATCAACTCACCATTATTCTAACATACTAATTAAAGGTAGTAAACCCTTGGGTTGCCTCCCAAAAAGAGCCTTATTTTACGTCGTGCCACGATGCAACTCCTTTCTCATTCTCCGTTATTGGGGTTAGCCCTAGTGTCACTAGGTGACCCTAATATGACATTTAGGATGAGATGAGGTACTCCAAAACTCAGGAGTGACCTAATTTGCTATTTTGATCTGGAGTGAGATCCAATTTATTTCTAACTAGTCATAGCTAAAGAGATTAACGAGTTAAAACATAGTAAATTAAGGCAGTGACAAAAAAGTGTCAATTAACAAATGGGGGTTTCGGCACAAGTAAGCTAAAACCAACACAATCAACAAGAAATCTAAGAAACGAGAGAGGGATTTTTTTGATGTGACCGGATTACGGGTTAATCTAAATTATTCGGTACATGGTTTCGATAGAAAATTTATAGAGTAATAGTGACTAGGCTAAGCATTATGTGGAAATAAGTTCTCTCTCGAGCAACTTACCCCGTTTCAAATGGGTTCCTCTCGGACACCCAGTTGCCGCATGAAGGCCAGCCTACGCCCTACCCACTCAATATTTCGAGTTGAGTGTTAGGATATGGGACTAGGGCTCACCCTATTGGGCTAAACCTCATATCGATCCACTCCTTACGGCATCAGTTTAGTGGTCTTGCTTTCACGACCTCTCTCTCTCGCAAGCGGAGAACACATGGGTGGTTTTGTATTTGCAACTACAAACCCATTAAATTAAACCACATCCACTTGGTGAAATCACAATTAAACTACAAATAAACTATTAGCAAGCAAGACCCATTAAATATCTTAAACCATATTCACTAAATCACACCCCAAGAATTGGGGCCACACATCAAGAGATAAAAATTTATACCTAAATCAGTTTGCATTCAAATGGGTATGAAGATTTAAGTCTTGTTACAGGCCAAGAATGAAGAATCAAAGAGACCTAACTCCAAATCTTGAAGATGAAAACCTTTTTGTCCTTGAACTTTCCTAAACGCTCTCAAGCTCAGAGCAAAAAGTACTATTCTTTTGTGAAAATTCATATAATGGTTCGACTCCCTTAAAATTAATAAAAATTTAGTATTTATAGACCCGGAATCACCGATTAACTCGGCGATTTGCCATTAGGTGTAGTTCATCGCCTTCTTGCACTAGCCTTCAGCATGTTGTGCTCAATGTCATTGGGTGACATAGTGCTGCATCGCAGAACTATTTAGCGAAGCGTCGACTGCTCATTTCATTGCAATTTGAACCTGCTCCTTCAGGGCTTCGCGTACTGAAACAAAGGACGGAGTGCGTCTCTTCGGCGAATCGCCAAGCGTGTTTGGCGATGATCAGGCTTCAGCATCTTCGTTCTTTTCAACCTCTTTGTTCCATTTGCGCCCAAGTGTCCATGCTTCCACTAAAACTTCAAATACCTGAAACTTAAGTGTTTTCGTCATATATTTAGAATAAATAGGCATTTGAGGACACTATTGCTATTAAAAATAAAGCCCTAAATTAGTCCAATTTGTGGACTCATCAATACCCCTAACGTAAACTTTTGCTTGTCCTCAAGCAAACTCAAGTTCAGCCGTTCAAAAAGTTGTCTCAAATAGTGCTACACAAGACTAAATCATGAACATACATAACAAGCCTTAAATTACTCATACAAAGATCAATTGTGAACTCAAAGATTCAAATTATGACACACCATACCAAAGATTCTCATGCTCGCAATATTTGCTACTTGTGCAAGTTCAAGCTCAACAAGAAGTATCTAAATGCCCTCACATCAAGAATCCTTCCATATTAACACACACAGGTTAATATATTCAAGATCAGGAATAACATGCAACGCTAACACTCAAAAAGAGGAACACAATGCATGTTTCCACCCATAGGCTTGCCCTTATTTTCCAATTTATCTTTGGGTCGCCTCACTCAAGATAAAAAAGGTCTCTCTAAGGCTTGTAGTGAGGCTGAGTGCAAAGGTATGGTCATTTAGGGTAAGTGACTTTTCATCCTCGTGAGATGTGGTATTCTCAAGGCATTCCCTTTTTTTTCTTTATCAATTCTTTTTCTACTGCTTCTAAGTCATCTTTTTATTCGCCTCCATTGATTGCTTGGAAACTAAATTTCTTTTGTACTTTATTCCACATCATTTTTTTTGGGTTTCCATTGTTCTGCAAAACCATGGGTTAAGGGGGACTTTTCTTGCACTTCTTGACTTCTCCTTTTCCTTTTCACCACAACCCCAACTTAGGCTTTTGGCCTAAGTTGGCTATTTGGTAAACCACAAATCAAGAGGATTATAGGTAGTGGGTCAAGTAAGGTCTACGTTGCATCAAGGTTCTTCCAAAGAAAGGTAAGGCAAAAAGGGTGGTCAAGGGAGTTTCACATGTTCACGGGTAAGCTACAAAAGAGGTATATGTCAAATTTTGCTTAAACTCTTCAAAAGTTGCCTCAAGAATTCATATATTTTCTATGCATCTTCATTGGGACTCATCGTAGCCGTACATTCATGTTCGTTCAATTGATAGCACTATTTAAGTCATCAGTGTTGATCGAAACCGAGACTCAAATTTTTGCAAAATAACAGCCACATTCAACACATGAGAGATGGCAGAAATGTGCAAAAAATTCAAAAAAATTTTGGTAGGGCAGTACCGAGTGCGGTGGTTGACCCAATACAAAATTAATGTGCTCACTGTGACACTTTACCTTCTTGCCTCTAACCATAACCGACTTCACCGTTCAGAACTCACTAGCCTTTTTCTTATTTATCGAGACCAACTCCCTATAGGCTAAGTAGAATTCCCGGACCTAGAAAGGAATGTAAGGGCCCCGTGGCCTAGTGAACTACTCAAATTCATGATACTTGAGCATGTCAAGCACCTCAACATACTTACCTTCCAAACCCTCTGCAGCTAGTAACTTTTCTTATATAATGGTTCATAAACCATCGCCTTTCAATATGTTCAGCAATTTGGGTGGAGGTGGAGCTACTGGGAGTGCAGGGGCCGCTGAAGGTGGTGCCGGGGCTGGCACTGATTCAGTAATTGGAGGAGTTTCAGCTGATGTAACTTTGCTAGGTATTGATTGAGGTCTATCTCAAAGGCTATTCTGTTGGTGAATCAAAGGATGTTCATCTTCTGGCTGAGAAAAATCTGGTTCAATAGCTGAGCCTTTTCAAGCGATATGCTTCTTTCGTTTGCCTTTATCTCCCAGTGGGAAATCTTGCTTTCTTTTCTATGAAGGACGTGATCCTCCTTCATTGATCGTAATTCCCTTTGCCTTTTTTCTGAGGTGGCTCATTTATGTTTATGCGTACCATATCTGCAAAAGATAAAGAGTTTAGGTGAAAATCAACATAAACACAGAGAATCTTATTACAGAAAGACTCACTGATCCAGTCGGTGATTCGCCGAACTTTTTTGGCGAACTAGATCGCGTTCATCAAAAGGTTTAGCTTGCAATTTTTTGGCAATTCTGCGACGGTCAACCTGGTCGGCGAATCGCAAAGTACTTTCAGCTAGCAAATGATTATCCACCGAAAATAATAGAGCAACACAGATTTAGGAGTGCAAACAAAGGGCGACAAGGATGCTTTCGGCAAGTCACCGAGTGCCTTCGCTGCCCGATGATTCCTCGCTGAAAGTTACAGTGCAAAATATCAATCAAAGTGCCAACTTATCGGCGAGATGGGGATATTAGGCGATCCGCCAAGTCGTTTGGTGAGCTCGACCTAGCTCGCAAATCGACCTAACGTGCCAATTTTCAACACATCTTCCTGAATCTATGTCCGCAACGCCCGAAAATAAAATCAAAGCATGCACCCTTGGAATTCAAACAAGGCCCATGCTACCCATCACCCCAGAATACTCAGACTTCTTCCGGTATTGACAAATTTGGCTATCTAATGATAGTTGATTATAAAAGTGATGTTACCCACTCCATCCTTAAGAAAATTCTCGACATCTAAGCACATATATGGGCTACTTAGACATCACCCAACCAATCTAACAACAAGCAAGCACACCCCAATGCAATTTTCTTTCTTTTAGAGAAAAATAATTCAAAATATGGGCATTTGACGATCAAAACATTTCAGGAAAAGATTTCACATTAAAATCAACATCAAAGCAAAATATTGCAATCACAGAGGCCCAGCATACCTCAACAGAATACAATTATTGCAATTCAGTAAAATAAAATTTAAAAGTAAACTTGGGGTTTTAGGAAATAACCTTTAATGTCGATTAGAATATGATTGGAATGCTAGGCAGCAAAGTGATCCAAATTCCAAACACCAATCGCCACTATAAAATTATTCGAAAGCTAGAGGATTGAAGATAATACCTTGGTGTGAACTTGAGAGGTTTAGAAACCGAGGGAAAGTGAAAAAGTTCAACTTATGAGACCTTTGGCAATTATAGCTGTTCAGTTCTTATCGGTTTGGCGACGTTGGTCGCACTAACCGACCTATTCGGCGATTCGCCTAAAGGTCTCTTATCCCGCCTTTTCCATAGAATTTTCAATTTCTTGGAGATCAAGTAGGTTGTCTGGGTCGCTATAGCTGAACAGATTGGCGACCCGTCGAAGTATTTTTCAAGATCGCCGAGTTTTACAGGCTCTGGATTACTCTTTTGTTGAGCTAAATGGCGGATTAATTCGGGTACGCCGACCTAGTTGGTGTTTCGCGGAATGGAACTTCTGCTCATCAACCTGTATTTTTCAACACTTTCCTCATTTTAACGTAAAAAACCAACAAACCATTATTCTAACATAATGATTAAGAGTAGTAAAAAACCTTGGGTTGCCTCCCAAGAAGAGCCTTATTCTACATCGTGGTACGATGCAAATCCCGTCTCATTCTCTGTTATTGGGATTATCCCTAGTGTCACTAGGTGACCCCAATATGACATTTAGGTTGAGATGAGGCACTACAAAACTCATGAGTGACCTGATTAGCTGGACTGATCTAGAGTGAGATCCAATCATTTGATTCAACACTTCAATATCCTCCTTCATTTCTTCCAACACCCTATCCTGATCAGCGATCTTTTGAAGAATGATTTGAAGTGTGTCCTCGGCACGATTTTTGCCCCCATCTCTAGATTTCCTCCACTCATGAGGGGGTATATATCTCCCCTTGTTGTTGTATTTGACTTCCACCTCTGAGATTTTGCTGGCCAAGTCATTCAGCTGAAATGCCAGTGCGGTAAGCGTGAGGTCCTTTTGGACTCCTTGGCTCATTCCAACCAATTTGCCACTACTCTGCTCAGTCATGCTCATCTAAATGGACAACTCAACGAAAAACAAAACTAAAAGTAAAGTTAGTGACACTACAACTATGAAGAACAAAATCCTACTAATCTAAAAATTCTCAAATAACACCACTCACGACAGTGGCACCATTTTGATGATTTTCGTGCCCAATGACTCTAACCTATGGTACGAGAGTCTACGATCGTCGATAATATTGCAACCCAACCAAGGGTTGGGGTCATGTCCTAAGTGAGTGGTTTTGAGAATTAATAAAAAAAAATTATTTCTAACTAGTCATAGCTAAAGAGATTAACGAGTAAAAACATAGTAAATTAATGGGGTGACACAAAAGTGTCAATTAACAAATGCGGGTTTCGTCACAAGTAAGCTAAAACAAGCACAATCAACAAGAAATCTAAGCAACAAGAGGGGAATTCTTGAGATGTGACAGGAATACGGGTTAATCTAAGTTATTGGGTAAATGCTTTTGATAAAAATTTTATAGAGTAACAGTGACTAGGCTAAGCTTTATGCGGAAATAAGTTCGCTCTCGAGCAACTTATCCAGTTTTAAATGGTTTCCTCTCGGACACCCACTTGCCGCATGAATGCTAGCCTACGTCTTACCCCACTCACTCTTTCTAGCTGAGTGTTAGGATATGGGACTAGGGCTCACCCTCTCGGGCTGAACCTCATGTCGACCCACTCCTTAGGCCATCAGTCTAGGGGTCTTGCTTTCGCGACCTCTCCCTCAAGTAAGCCAAAACACATGGGTGGTTTCGAATTTGCAACTAAAAACCTATTAAATTAAACCATAACCACTAGGTGATATCAAAATTAAAGTACAAATAATGTATCAGCAAACAAGATCCATTAAATATGTTAACCCATATTCACTAAATCACACCTCAAGAATTGGGGTTTTTAGCCACACATCAAGATATAGAAATTAAAACCTGTATTTTTTAATACTTTCTTCATTTTGACCTACAAAACCAACACACCATTATTTTAACATAATAATTAAAAGCAGTAAAAAACCTTGGGTTGCCTCCTAAGAAGATCCTTATTTTACATCGTGGCACGACGCAAGTCTTGTCTCATTCTGCGTTATTGAGGTTAACCCTATTGTCACTAAGTGACCACAATATGTCATTTGGGCTGAGATGAGGCACTCCAAAACTCAGGAGTGACCTAATTAGCTGGATTGATCTAGAGTGAAATCTAATCATTTGATTCAACACTTTAATATTCTCCTTCATTTCTTCCAACACCCGATCTTAATTGATGATCTTTTGGACAATGATTTGAAGTGTGTCCTCAACAGAATTTTTTTCCCCATCTCTAGACTTCCTCCAGTCATGATGGGGTATATACCTCTACCTGTAGTTGCATTTGACTTCCACCTCTGAGATTTTGGTGGCCAACTCGTTTAGCTGAGATGCCATTGTGGTCAGCGTGAGGTACTTTTGGACTCCTTGGCTCATTTTAACCAATTTGCCACTAGTCTGCTCAGCCATGCTCATCTAAATGGACAACTCAACGAAAAACAAAACTAAAAGTAAAGTTAGTGACACTACAACTAAGAAGAACAAAAATCCTACTAATCTAAAAAATCTCCAATAACACCACTCACGATAGCGGCACCATTTTGATGCTTTTTGTGCCCAATGACACTAACCTATGGTACGATTGTCTACGATCATCGATAATATAGTAACCCAACCAAGGGTTGGGGTCGTGTCGCAAGGGAGTCGTTTTGAGAATTAATTGAAAAATCTAATTTAGTTCTACTAGTCATAGCTAAAGACATTAATGAGTAAAAACATAGTAAATTAAGGGGGTGACACAAAAGTGTCAATTAACAAATGGTGGTTTTGTCACAAGTAAGCTAAAACAAGAACAATCAACAAGAAATCTCAACAATGAGAGGGGGATTCTTGAGATGTGACCGGAATACGAGTTAATATAAGTTATTAGGTACATGGTTTAGATAGAAAATTTATAGAGTAAGAGTGACTGTGCTAAGCTTTATGTGGAAATAAGATCTCTCTCGAGCAACTTATAGCATTTCAAATAGGTTTCTCTCGGACACCTACTTCCCGCATGAAGGCCAGCCTACGCCATACCCCATTCATTCTTTCTAGCTGAGTGTTAGGATATAGGACTAGGGCTCACCCTCTCGGGTTGAAGCTCATGTCGACCCACTTCTTAGGCCATCAGTCTTGCAATCTTGGTTTCACGACCTCTCTCTCTTGAGCAAGCTGAAAACACATGGGTGATTTTGTATTTGCAATTACAAACCCATTAAATTAAACCACACCCACTAAGTGAAATCACAATTAAACTACAAATAAATTATTAGCAAGCAAGACCCAACAAATATCTTAATCCATATTCGCTAAATCACACCCCAAGATTTGGGCTTTTTAGCCACACATTAAGAGATAAAAATTTATACCTAAATGAGTTTCCATTCAAATGGGTATGAATATTTATGTCTTGTTACAGGCCAAGAATGAAGAATCTAAGACACCCAACTCCAAATCTTGAAGATGAAAACCCTTTACTCCTTCGAGACTTCAAAACCCACTCAAGCTTAGAGCAAAAATTACTATTCTATTGTGAAAGTTCTAATAATGGTTTGACTCCCTTCAAATTAATAAAGATTTTAGTATTTATAGACTTCAGAAAAATAGTGCTGGCGGATCACTCGGAGAGTTAGTAGGAATCGCCGATTAACTCAGTGAGTTGCCGTGTGGTGTAGTTCATCGCCTTCTTGCGCTAGCCTTCATCATCGTCGTGCTCTATGTCATTGGGTG
This sequence comes from Solanum stenotomum, assembly GCF_019186545.1. Classification (NCBI taxonomy): domain Eukaryota; kingdom Viridiplantae; phylum Streptophyta; class Magnoliopsida; order Solanales; family Solanaceae; genus Solanum; species Solanum stenotomum. The sequence goes on from NC_064282.1 coordinate 39,829,664, forward strand.
ACATAGTACTTCTTCACGGAACTATTCGGTGAAACGCCAACTACTGCTTTTATCGCATTTTTGATACTACTCCTTCACGGCTTTGTATACTGGAACAAAGGGCAAAGTGCGCCTCTTCGGCGAATCGCGAAGCGGGCTTGGCGATGCTCAGCCTTCAGCTTCTTCATTTTTTTCCGCATTTTTGTTCCTTTTTGCGCCTAACTGTCCATGCTTCCACTAACATTTGAAATACCTGAAACTTAAGTGTTCTCATAAGATATTTAGGACAAATAAGCAATTAAGGACACTATTTCAATTCAAATATAGCCCTAAATGAGTCCAATTTGTGTACTGATCAACACCCCCAACTTAAACCTTTTGTTATCCTCAAGCAAACTCAAGTTTAGTTGTTCGAAAAGGTGTCACAAATAGTGCTACGCAAGACTAAATCATAAACATACACAATAAGACTCAAATTACTCATGCAAACATCAAATGTGCACTCAAAGATTCAAATTGTGACACACCAATACCAAAGTTTCGCATGCTCGCAATACTTGCTACTTGTGCAAGTTCAACCTCAACAAAAAGTATCTAAATGCTCTCACATAAAGAATCCTTCCATATTCACACACACAGGTTAATCAATTCAAGATCAGGAATCTTATTAAACGCTCACTCTCAAAAAGAGGAACACAATGCATGTTTCCACTCATAGGCTTGCGCTTATTATCCAATTGATTTTCGGTTCGGCTCACTAAAGATCAAAAAGGTCTTCTTACGGCTTGTAATGGGGCTGAGTGCAGAGGTATGGTAATTTAGACTCAGTGACTTTTAATCCTCATGAGATGTGGTGTTCTCATGGCATTCCCTTCTTTTTCTTTATCAATTCTTTTTCTAGTGCTTCTAAGTCATGTTTTTATTCACCTCCATGGATTGCTTGGAAATCCGGTTTATTTTGTACTTTATTCCACAAATCTTTTTTTTTGGGTTTCCATTCTTCTGCAACACCATTAGTTAAGGGGGACTTTTCTTGCACTTCTTGACTTCTCCTTTTCCTTTTCGCCACACCCCAACTTAGGCTTTTGGCCAAAGTTGGCTATTTGCTAAACCACAAATCAAGAGGATTATAGGTTGTGGGTCAAGTAAGGTCTAGGGTGCATCAAGCTACTTCCAAAGATATGTAAGGCTCAAGGGTGTTCCAGAGAGTTTCACATGCTCACGGGTAGGGCACAAAAGTGGTATATGTCAAATTTGGCTCACACTCTTCAAAAGTTGCCTCAGATTATTTCAAGAGCACACCTTACTAAATCAATCAGACTAACAGGGTAAAATCTAGGTTTATTCATGCAAGGTTCAAAGTAAGATAATCACACAAGGCAAAATACTTTCGGCAAGCATATTGATTATCCATCGAAAGTAACAGTGTAACACAGACTTAGGAGTGCAAACAAAGGGCGACAATGAAACTTTCGTCTAGTCGTCGAGTGCTTTCGGCGCCGATAATTCCTCACTGAAAGTTACAATATCAAATATCAATCAAAGCACCAACTTATTGGCGAGAAAGGGATATTAGGTGATACGCCGAGTCGTTTGGCAAGCTCAACCTAGCTCACAAATAGACCGAACGTGCCTATTTTCAACCCATATTCCCGAATCTATGTCTGCAACCCCCGATAATAAAATCAAAGCATGCTCTCATGGAATTCAAACAAGACCCATGCTACCCATCACCCCATAAAACTCAGACTTCTTACGGTATTGCCAAATTTGGCCATTTAACAGTATTTGCTCTTAAGAGTGATGTTACCCACTCCATCCTTGAGCAAATTCTCGACATCTAGGCACAAGTATGGGCTACTCAGACTTCACCCAATCAATCTAACAACAAGCAAGTACACCCCAATGCAATTTTCTTTCTTTTAGAGAAGGAAAAAATCAAAATATGGCTATCCGACGATCAAAACATTTCAGGCAAAGGTTTCACATTAAAATCAACATCAAAGCAATATATTCCTATCACAGATACAAAGTACACATCAATACCATAAAATTATTGTAATTGAGTAAAAAAATTTAAAAGTAAACTTGGGGTTTTAGGATCTAACCTTTAATGCCAATTAGATTATGATTGGAATGCTAGGTGGCAAAGTGATCCAAATTCCAAACACCAATCGCCACTATAATACCAATCTAACTCTAGAAGATTGAAGATAGTACCTTGGTATGATCTTTAGAGGTTTAGAAAGCGAGGGAAACTGAAGAAGTTTAATTTATGAGACCTTTGGCAATTATAACCATTCAGTTCGTATCCATTCGGTGACGTTAGTCGCACTCACCGACCTATTTTCAATTACTAGGGGATTAAGTAGGCGGTCTAGGTCAATATCGCCAAACTGTTTCTCAATATCGCCAAGTTTTATAGGCTTTGGTTTACACTTTTGTTGAGCTAAACTGTGGATAAATTCGGGTACGCCAACCTTGTTTGGCGTTTAACGGAATGGAACTTCTTCTCGTCAACCTATATTTTTCAACACTTTCCTCATTTTAACCTACAAAACCAACACACCATTATTCGAACATAATAATTAAAAGCAGTAAAGCCTTTGGTTGCCTCCCAAGAAGGACCTTATTTTACGTTGTCGCACGACACAAGCACTGTCTCATTCTTCGTTATTGGGGTTAGCCCTAGTGTCACTAGGTGACCCCTGTAATGAACCTAAAAACGAACTAGTGAAACTAGAGCCTCACATGTGAGTTTGGAGTTGACAACTTGATGAAATGATGAGAAATGACCGTGACGTCCAGAAACTAGTCATTTGAACTAGTGAGTTGTAAGGGTCAACTTTAAATGGTCATATCTTTTAGCTCAAAATGAATTAGGTGTACCTTTACCTATCCAATTAAAGGTCTTTGAGTCCTCTTTCCAACGCCACCGAGTTTGCCCAATTCCGACCTTGGAGTAAAACGTTGTGCCCAAAATATCGAAGCACTGTCAGGCTGAAAAAAAAAGGGCGAATTAAGACGGGAAGGGGTAGAATTTTTAAGTTATGACTTTATGGGTCCTTAGTCCTTTTCCAAAATTGACCCATGTTATTTTATTCTTTTCCTAGCAACTATAAGACCTTTTTACGACTTAATTCCTTTCATTTAAGTCACTCCTCTTAGAATTAAAAAGAAACCCATCTCCTTTCATATATTTCTCTCTAACTCAAGGAAGAAGAGGAGTTGGAGCTAGGATTGAAGATTTTCGAGTGCTTCTTCTCCAATTTTCGTGGGTTTTCAACTTAGACGTATGGGGATCCTTATCCCTGATTATTCTTTCTTTCAGGGAACCCAATCAAAAGGTTTTCAAGGTTTTTCAAATACACACAAAAACCTATTTCGATTCTAGCATGGGTTCTTGCATAAAAAGGTTTTAAATGATGATTTATATGGTTATTAATGATTATTAATGGTTTTTTAGAAAGAAACTCTCATGAACCCATGTCTTCTCAAATTCTCTAAATTTGGTCTAAAGTGGGTGTATTGACTTTGTGTAATTGATGGACGATTATTGTGTAGATTGTTGTGGAATGTTCATATATGTATTTATCTATGTGGAATTGTTAAGAATTGTTAGTGAATGGAAGGATGTGGGATGTTAGCCTTGAATGAACAAAATTGTGAATTGGTCTTCATGTTGATTATTGGCTTATGCTTAGCTTAGCTTGTATAGTTGAATGTTGTTATTATCATTGTTATTGTATTGTTAATTGTTGGAATATGAGGATGATGACGATAGCCATGGAAAGAGGGTAAGTTGATCAAACTTGAAAAATATTGTATAATTGGCATAGAATTGAGTATTGTGGCTTATGGCCTTTGAAAAGGGTGGTAAGATGGCTTGATCTCTTAGTATTAATATAATTGTTATTGGTTGGTTTGATCCACCTTTGGTGGAGGTGGTTATTTGTTGTATTATTGTGAATTGAGGCCATGAAGGGCATTATGTGAATGTTATTATATTGTTGTATTATTATACACATATGAGGCTATATGTAAAGTCCTATATGAAGCTATATGTAAAGTTTTATGTGAAGCTATATGTGAAGGTATGATGTGAATGAGTTTTATGTGAAGCTATATGTGAAGGTATGATGTGAATGAGTTTTATATGAAGCTATATGTGAAGGTATGATGTGAATGAGTTTTATGTGATCTTGTGATGATCTTATGTAAAGTGGATAGCATTTTGAGTTAAAATTTGACTTCTCATGATGTAAATATGAAATGATGTTGGATTATGAAGTATCCTTAAAGGAAAAGGTTGTGACTTGTTTGGTAGACTAAAGTGTCCCTCCTTGTTACTTAAAGTCTTGAATGCATGAATGTGTGAAATGGGCAGAACTAAGAAATGGTGCCCTTTCTATAAATGCTAAAAGAGGAATTCTAGGCCAAGACTTGAATCGGCAAAACTAAGAAATGGTACCCTTTCATAAGTCTAGCTTTCCTAAGTAAATGTAAAATCATGAAATCATTAGACCTAATGGTGGTAGCCCTTCTCATGTGTGAAATGATGAACCTTGGACTGGTAGGCTTAAGGCACCCTTAATGAAAAATCGGTAGGCCTAAGGCACCCTTCCAGGGGGATTTAATGAGCTATCCTTAATGAACCTTGATCGGTAGATCCTTGTGGTGCCCTTCTTGGTAGATGTGCTATGGGTCAGTAGACCTAATGATGGTGCCCTCTCTAGCACATACATGTGAATGAAATTACTTCATGGGAGCTAAGGCTAAGCACCGAGTGGATATGGTTAAAATGGTAGCTCTCCGGAGTATGAGGCAAGAGTACAATGAACATCTTTGGATATCCCCTAAACCATGTGCCTACATGGGATGTGTCCTAGTTCTACCCTTGGCAAGTAGAACACCTTCCACGGTGTAGGGTTTTGTGACACCGGATTCCATGTCTAGCTCGCATGGTCTATGTCGGTTAATGCCTATTCCCATCATGTGGGCTGTGCACTCTAGTTATTGGATATGTTCTACAATGTGTAGGTAGTAGTATGGGATGCTATCTACACATGGCACGAGTAGGCTTTGAAGATACTAAAGTGAGTTCCCTAAGTCTAACGACTATAATGTGAAAGTCCCCTTATGTGCTTAGATGTCTCCAAAATGGTTTCTTAAAGAATGTTGGTCTATTGATGTTATGTTGTAAAGGAAATGTCTTTATCGAAGGTAATCTTGGGGAATACTTAAGTGTGCTTGAAGAGGTTGTATGGGCGGTCACTTCTTGTCTCACTCAAGTGTGTCTTAGGATTATATTAGGTAGAGGTCCTATGGTAATGAAATGACATGTGTTCTTTTAAAGTTAAGTATGGGTTGTCTATGGACATATGTTGAGTATATGTATGGTTGGCTATGGTCTTATATGTTAATGTTGACTTGTATTATGTCTCTTATACTGATAAATGAAAGGTTTTAGTAAATAATATGAAAGCATTTATTCCTTGTAAATGTCCGTTTTGGCATGTTTTGCATGGTCTCCATACTTAGTACTTAATTGTGCTAACCCCTTTCTTTCCCTTTTTGGACTAAAGTGTAGAGATTTGGAGATGATGACATGTCATGGCTATTTGATAGGTTTCTAAGTGTTGAAGATGAAGACTTGGTGAGCCCTCATATATTCGAGGACAGTACCCCATATGTTCTTTTATGTCTTTTTAGTATTGTTTAAGTTGTGTATGGGATTGGTCCTGAATTTTGTACTCTAATGTATTAGATGGTTTTGAGACATCATGTATAAAGTCTAGAAAGTTTTCCGCTTGCTATTGTTTTTTTTTTATGAAATGCTTTCTTGGTAAAGAAAGCTTTTAATTCCTTATGGTTTTAATGTCTATGCGATGAATGAATGCTAAGAGGCTTGTATTAGACCTCTTCGAGGTCAAGTACGCCGGTTACGACTAGGGGGTGATCCCGGGTCGTGACAACCCCAATATGTCATTTGGGTGTAGATGAGGAACTCCAAAACTAAGGAGTGACTTGATTAGCTAGATTGATCTAGAGTGAGATAGATTGATCTAGAGTGAGATCCAATCATTTGATTCAACACTTCAATATTCTCCTTCATTTCTTCCAACACCCAATCTTGATCGGTGATCTTTTGGAGAATGATTTGAAGTGTGTCCTCGACACGATTTTCCCCCTATCTCTAGACCTCCTCCGCTCATGAGGGGGTATATACCTCCCCTTGTTGTTGCATTGGACTTCCACCTCTGAGATTTTGGTGGCCAAGGCATTTAGATGAGATGCCAGTGCGGTCAGCGTGAGGTCCATTTGGACTCCTTGGCTCATTTCCACCAATTTTCCACTACTCTACTCAGCCATCCTCATCTAAACGGATAACTCAACAAAAAACAAAACTAAAAAGTAAAGTTAGTGACACTACAACTAAGAAGAACAAAAATCCTACTAATCTAAAAATTCTCAACTAACACCACTCCGGCAGCAGCGCGCCATTTTGATGTTTTTCTTGACCAACAACACTAACCAATGGTACGAGTGTATACGATCGTCGATAATATAGTAACCAAATCACGGGTTGGGGTCGTGTCCCAAGGGATTGGTTTTGAGAATTAATAGAGAAATATAATTAATTCTAACTAGTCATAGCTAAAGGCATAACAAGTAAAAACATAGTATAATTAAGGAGGTAACACAAAAGTCTCAATCAACAAATGGGGGTTTCATCCCAAGTAAGCAAAGAGAGGGGGATTCTTGGGATGTGACTGGAATACGGGGTAATCTAAGTTATTGGGTGCATGCTTTCGATAGAATATTCATAGAATAATTGTGATTAGGCTAAGCTTTACGTGGAAATAAGTTCTCTCTCGAGCAACTTATCCAGTTTCAAATGGGTTCCTTTCGGACAGTCACTTTCCGCTTGAAGACCAGCCTACCCCTTACCCCACTCATTATTTCGAGCTAAATACCATGTCGACCCACTCCTTAGGCCATCAGTCTAGTGGTCTTGGTTTCGCGACCTATCTCTCGAGCCAGCCGAAAACACATGGATAGTTTTGTATTTGCAACTACAAACCCATTATATTAAACCACAACCAGTAGGAGAAATCAGAATTAAACTACAAATAAACTATCAGCAAGCAAGACCCAACAAATATATTAACCCATATTCGCTAAATCACACCCCAAGAATTGGGGTTTTTAGTTACACATCAAGAGATAAAAATGTATACCTAAATGACTTTGCATTCAAATGGGCATGAATATTTAAGTCTTGTTACAAGACAAGAATGAAGAATCCAAGTGACCCAACTCCAAATCTAGAACACGAAAACCCTGTTCTCCTCCAAGTGTCCAAAACCCTCTCCAGTTTAGAGCAAAAAGTATTGTTCTATTGTGAAAATTTTAATAATGGTTCGACTCTCTTAAAATTAATAAAAAGTTTAGTACTAATATAGTTCAGAAAATAGTGCTGGCGAATCACTCAGCGAGGTTAGTCAGAATCGCCGATTAAATCGATGATACGCTACTGCGTGTAGTTCATCGCTTTCTTGGACTAGCGTTCAGCATCGTCGTGCTCTATGTAATTTGGAGAAACACCGACTACTTCGCAAAACTATTCGGTGAAACGCCGTCTGCTTCTTTCATCACCTTTTTGATTCGGCTCCTGCCGGGCTTCGTGTACTAGAACAAAGGTCGGAGTGCGTACCTTTGGCCACTCGCCAAGCATGCTTGGCGATGCTCAGGCTTCAACTTTTATGTTCTTTTCAGACATTTTTTTTCCTTTTTACGCCTAAGTGTCCATGCTTCCACTAAAACTTCAAATACCTGAAACTTAAGTGGTTTAATCATATATTTAGAATAAATAAGAATTTGAGGACACTATTTCTATTAAAATAAAGCCCTAAATTAGTCTAATTTGTGGACTCATCAACACCCCCAACTTAAACTTTTGCTTGTCCTCAAGCAAAATTAAGTTCAGCCGTTCAAAAAGGTGTCTCAAATAGTTCTATACAAAACTAAATTATGAACATACATAACAAGACTCAAATTACTCATGCAAAGATCAATTGTGCACTCAAAGATTCAAATTGTGACAAACTAATAACAAAGATTCTCATGCTCGCAATATTTGCTACTTCTGCAAGTTCAAGCTCAACAAAAAGTATCTAAATGCCCTCACATAAAGAATCCTTCCATATTCACACACAGAGGTTAATTAATTCAAGATTAGGAATCAGATGCAATACTCACACTAAAAAAGAGGAACACATTGCATGTTTCCAACCATAGGCTTGCCCTTGTTTTCCAATTGGTCTTCGGTTCAGCTAACTCAAGATCAAAAAGGTCTTTCTAAGCCTTGTAATGGAGTTGAGTGCAAAGGTATGGTCATTTAGGCTCAGTGACTTTTCATCCTCGTGAGATGTGGTGTTCTCAAGGCATTCCTTTCTTTTTCTTTATCAATATTTTTTCTAGTGCTTCTAAGTCATCTTTTTATTCACCTCCATGATTTTCCTGGAAACTCGATTTCTTTTTTATATTATTCCACAGTTTTTTTTTGTTATTTTGGGTTTCCATTGTTCTGCAACACCATGGATTAAGGGGGACTTTTCTTGCACTTCTTGATTACTCCTTTTTCTTTTCACCACACCCACAACTTATGCTTCTGGCCTAAGTTGGCTATTTGCTTAAACCACAAATCAAGAGGATTATAAGTAGTGGGTCAAGTATGGTCTAGGGTGCATCAAGGTTCTTCAAAAGAAAGGTAAGGCTCAAAGGGTGCTCAAGAGAGTTTAATACGCGCACGGGTAGGCCACAAAAGAGGTATATGTCAAATTTGTATCGCAGTCTTCAAAAGTTGCCTCAGATAATTTCAAGAGCAAACCTTAGTAAATCAATAGGACTAACAAGGAAAATTCTAGGTTTATTCATGCAAGATTCAAAGGAAGCTCATCACACAAGGCATCGTCACTTGTGTCAATCAAGACCACACACTTTCGCTAGTGTGCAACGGTCATGACAAGAGAATCAATTTGTTAAATGGCTAATTACAACAAGATGCAAAGAGTTCACATATTATCAATGCAATTTCATGTGGCCTCATTGTAGCCGTACAATCATGTTCGTTCAATCGAGAGCTCTATTTAAGTCATCGGTATTGATCCAAATCGAGACTCAAATTTTTGCAACGGAACAGCCACATTCAAAACTTTAGAGGTGGCAGAAATGTGCGAAAAATTCAAAATTTTTAGGAAGGGTCAAAGTTATTTGTCAATTAAAAATAAGCGGAGCCACAAGCTCAAATATCCACAGAAAGCAGTGTTTAAAATAATTTAAAACAGAGCACCCCAATAATGTACAGGAAACACAACTATCAGCACAAAAGGTGTGGGCCTCACCCCACCACAAAAAAAGTATTTGTGCTCATATGCAAATAAAAGTATGAAAAGTAAAAATAAAATAAAAATATATAATAATACAAAGAGGGGATGAAAAAAGGTCTTATCTACGCAGTCTCTCTATCGGTGTCTTAGTGGCTGATGGAGCAGTCTGTATATGGGCATCAGTGCTCGGAGTACCCTCAGACTGAATAGCAGTTCTAGATCAGCTAGGAGCTGCTATGGACATCTCAATCGGCAATGTCTGAATCACCGGCTGCACAACCGTCTCTATAAGATTTGGCAAGTCTCTGAATATGCCCTCATCTCTACTCTCCTATGTCTCCTTAGCATACATTGATATCAACTCCTCATCGGTCTATTCATCTGACTTTACATGTTTTGCGCCATCCCCCTGCACAACTCCGGTGGTCTTAAGAGTATCCTCATCATCTACCCTCTCTATTAGTGAAGTGAAGTCAGTGGACTTAAGGTAGTCTACGTCCTTCCTCAAAGTCGCAATCTTGGCATTGAAAGCCGCCACCTCAGAGCCTTCCTGCTATCTACTCTAGCAAGCAATGACTCTTACTGTCAAGGCATTAACAAAGGTCTGAACTGGGGTAAAAGTTTCTAGTATGGCCCTGTCGATCATCCCTCGAACAAACCTCTCCAGTCAAGTAGCTATCACATTAGATCAATAGGCCAACTGCCTATCTTTAGGATTATGGCTTAAGTGAACCTGGTAGGCTGGGAGGATGACGAAACACCTGGAGTCTGTGAGGAAGAGGGAGAAGGAGCGGGCGAACCTGAGGGTTCAAAGGCCGGAGTGGACGAAGCTGTCTTTGCTGATAATGGATTAACATTGGCTTCTCGAGAAGTATCTGCAGGGGCTACTCTTCTCCTTTCAACCTCCTCTCTTATAAATTTGGCCTCTATATGCCGGATATCGGTGGAGGAAAACGGGGTGACCTCTATACCGCTAACAGGATGTCGAGGTACTCCAGTACGCCGGCATAACTCAGTGATCAGAAAAGGAAATGGAAGAGACGTCAGTGTCTGTTTGGCTCTCACAGCCATCACTTGTGAAACTAGAAGTCTCAGGTCAATCCGCCTCCTCGCCATGATAGAACCAAGGCAAGCCGCCTTAGGATGATGCAGAATGGACTCGTTCATGGATGGCATAATAGTGTTGCTGATGAAGCCAAACCAGTACCTAGAGGTGATGTTCATATCCTTCTTCTCAATGGGAGCTCCCGCGTCCATCCACCTCGGGGTGATGTCAAAAATCATTGGAGCAAACCAACCCTTCAAATCATCCAGGGATGGAACAATATGCAAAACCTGGTAGAGAACTACCAAGTGCAGCGGTCGACCTAATACAACATTAATGTGCTCGCTGTGACACTCTACCTTTTTGCCTCTAACCATAACCGACTTCACTGGCCGGAACTCACAAGCCTTTTTCTTATTTTTTTCGACAAAGTCTCTGTAGGCTAAGTAGAATTCCGAGACCCACGAAGGAACGTAAGGGCCCCGTGGCCTAGTTAACTGGTCAAATTCATGATACTTGTGCGTGTCAACCACCTCAGCATGCTTACATTCCAAACCCTCCACATATCGTAACTTTTCTTCTAGAATGGTTCGTAAACCATCGCCTTTCAATCTGTTCAGCAATCTGGGTGGAGGTGGAGCTACTGGAACTGTAGAGGCCACTGAAGGTGGTGCCGGGGCTGGCACTGATTCAGTAATCGGAGGAGTTTTAGCTGATGTAACTCTGGTAGATGTTGATTGAGGTCTATCTATGAGCCTATTCTGTCGATGAATCAAGGATTGTTCATATTCCGGCTCAGAAAAATCGGGTTCAATAACTGAGCCTTTTCTACTGATATGCTTCTTGCGTTTGCCTTTATCTCCCGGTGGGTGATCTTGCTTTCTTTTCTGTGAAGGACGTGATCCTCCTTCATTGATCATAATTCCCTTTGTCTTTATCTGAGGTGGCTCGTTTATTTTGTGTGTACCATATCTGAAAAGGATCAAGAGATTAGGTGAAACTCAACACAAACACAGAGAATCTTATTGCAGAAAGCCTCGCCGATCCAATCGGCGAATAGCCGAACTTCTTTGGAAAACTAGATCGCGCTCACAAAAATGTTTAGCTTGTAAATTTTTGGAAATTCGGCGATGCGTGAACTGGTCGGTGAATTGCAAAACAGTTTCGGCGAGTAAATGATTATCCGCCGAAAGTAACAATGCAACACAGACTCATGAGTGCAAACAAATGGTGACAAAGATACTCTCTTCTAGTTGCCGAGTGCCTTCAGTGCCCGATGATTCCTCGCCAAAAGTTACAATATCAAATATCAATCAAAGTGCCAACTTATTGGCGAGATGGGGATATTACGCGATCCGCCGAGTCGTTTGGCGAGCTCGACCTATCTCGCAAATAGACTCAACGTACCTATTTTCAACCCATCTTCACGAATCTAAGTCTGCAACCCCCGAAAATTGAATCAAAGCATGCACTTATAGAATTCAAACAAGACCTGTGTGACCTATCACCTCGGAATACTCAGACTTCTTCTGGTATTGCCAAATTTGTCCATTTAACAATGTTTTCTCTTAAGAGCGATGTTACCCACTCCATCCTTGAGCAAATTCTGGACATCTAAGCACAAAAGTGGGCCACTCAGACTTCATCCAATCAATCTAACAAGCAACCACAGACCAATGCTATTTTCTTTCTTTTAGAGAAAAAAAATCAAAGTATGGGCATTCGACGATCAAAACATTTCAAGCAAAGGTTTCACATTAAAATCAACATCAAAGCAATTTATTCCTATCACAGTGGCCCAGCACATATCAATACCATACAAGTATTGCAATTGAGTAAAAAAAATTTAAAAGTAAACTTGGTGTTTTAGGAATTAACCTTAATGCCGATTAGATAATGATTGGAATGCTAGATGGCGAAGTTATCCAAATTTGAAATACCAATCGCCACTATAATACTATTCGAAAGCTAGAAAATTGAAGATGATACCTTGGAGTGAACTTGAGAGGTTTAGAAAGCGAGGGAAGGTGAAGAAGTTCAACTTATGAGACCTTTGGCCATTATAACCCTTCCATTCGTATCCATTCGGCGACATTTGTCACACTCACCGACCTATTCGGCGATTCACCGAATGGTTACTTATCCCGCCTTTTCCATAAAAGTTTTAATTTTTTTGGGATCAAGTAGGCGATCTGGGTCAATATCTCCAAACAAGTCTACGACCCACCGAACTGTTTCTCAAGATCGCCGAGTTTTACAGGCTCTTGCTACATGTTTGATGAGCTAAATGGCGGACTAGTTCAGGTACGCTAACCTAGTTGGCGTTTTACGGAATGGAACTTCTGCTCGTCAACATGTATTTTGCAACACTTTCCTCATTTTAACATACAAAACCAACACACCATTATTCTAACAAAATAATTAAAAGTAGTAAAACCTTGGGATGCCTCACAAAAAGAGCCTTATTTTACGTCGTGGCACGAACCAACTCATGTCTCATTCTCCGTTATTGGGGTTAGCCCTAGTGTCACTAGGTGACCCCAATGTGACATTTAAGTTGAGATGAGGCACTACAAAACTCAGGAGTAACCTAATTTGCTGGACTGATCTAGAGTGAGATCCAATCATTTGATTCAACACTTCAATATTCTCCTTCATTTCTTCCAACACCCAATCTTGATCGATGATCTTTTAGAGAATGATTTGAAGTGTGTCCTCGGCATAATTTTTCCCCACATCTCTAGACTTCCTCCGCTCATGAGGGGTATATACCTCTCCTTGTTGTTGCATTGGACTTCCACCTCTGAGATTTTGGTGGCTAAGTCGTTCAGCTGAGATGCCAGTGCGTTCAGCGTGATGTCCTTTTGGACCCCTGGTCTCGTTTCAACCAATTTGCCACTACTCTGCTCAGCCATGCTCATCTAAATGGACAACTCAATGAAAAACAAAACTAAAAGTAAAGTTTGTGACACTACAACTAAGAAGAACTAAAATCCTACAAATCTAAAAAATCTCAAATAACACCATTCCCCGATAGTGGCGCCATTTGGATGCTCTTCTTGACCAATGACACTAACCAATGGTACGAGTGTCTACGATCGTCGATAATATAGTAACCCAACCTATGGCTGGGGTCGTGTCCCAAAGGAATGGTTTTGAGAATTAATAGAAAAATAAAATTTATTTCTAACTAGTCATAGCTAAAGAGATTAACGAGTAAAAACATAGTAAATTTAGGGGGTGACAAAAAAGTGTCAATTAACAAATAGGAGTTTCGGAACAGGTAAGCTAAAACCAGCACAATCAACAAGAAATCTAATCAATAAGAGGGGAATTCTTGAGATGTGACCGGAAATCGGGTTAATCTAAGTTATTGGGTAAATGCTTTCATAGAAACTTTATAGAGTAACAGTGACTAGGCTAAGCTTTATGTGGAAATAAGTTCTCTCTCGGACACCCACTTGCCGCATGAAGACCAGCCTAAGCTTTACCCCACTTATTATTTCGGGCTGAGTGTTAGGATATGGGACTAGGGCTCACCCTTTCGGGCTAAACTTCAAGTCGACCCACTCCTTAGGGCATCAGTCTAGTGGTCTTGCTTTCGCGAACTCTCTCTCGAGCAAGCCGAAAACACTTGGGTGGTTTTGTATTTGTAACTACAAACCCATTAAATTAAACCACAACCACCAGGTGTAATCGCAATTAAACTACAAATAAACTATTAGCAAGCAAGACCCATTAAATATCTTAACCCATATTCACTAAATCACACCCCAAGAATTGGGGTGTTTAGTCACACATCAAGTAGAAATTTTCTCCTGTATTTTTCAACACTTTCCTCATTTTAATCGACAAAGCCAACATACCATTATTCTAACATATTAATAAAAAGTAGTAAAATACCTTGGGTTGCCTCCCAAGAAGAGCCTTATTTTACGTCGTGGCACGACGCAAGTCCTGTCTCATTCTCCGTTAATGGGTTTAGCCCTATAGTCACTAAGTGACCACAATATGTCATTTGGGTTGAGATGAGGCACTCCAAAACTCAGGAGTGACCTAATTAGCTGGATTGATCTAGAGTGAGATCTAATCATTTGATTCAACACTTCAATATTCTCATTCATTTCTTCCAACACCCGATCTTGATTGGTGATCTTTTGGAGATTGATTTGAAGTGCGTCCTCGACAGGATTTTTCCCCCATCTCTAGACTTCCTCCACTCATGAGGGGCTATATACCTTCCCTTGTTGTTACATTTGACTTCCACCTCTGAGATTTTGGTGGCCAACTCGTTTGGCTGGGATGCCAGTGCGTTCAGCGTGAGGTTCTTTTGGTCTCCTTGGCTCATTTCAACCAATTTGCGACTACTCTGCTCAGCCATGCTCATATAAATGGACAACTCAAAGAAAAACAAAACTAAAAGTAAAGTTAGTGACACTACAACTAAGAAGAACAAAAATCCTACTAATCTAAAAATTTTCAAATAACACCACTCAGCGAAAACGACACCAGTTTGATGCTTTTCGTGCCCAATGACACTAACCTATGGTACGAGTGTCTACATTCGTCGATAATATTGCAACCCAACCAAGGGTTGGGGTCGTGTCGCAAGGGAGTGGTTATGAGTATTAATAGAAAAATAAAATTTAGTTCTTACTAATCATAGCTAAAGATATTAACGATTAAAAACATAGTAAATTAACGGGGTGACACAAAAATGTCAATTAACAAATGGGGGTTTCGTCACAAGTAAGCTAAAACTAGCAAAATCAACAAGAAATCTAAGCAATCAGAGGGGATTCTTGAGATGTGACCGAAATACGGGTTAATCTAAGTTATTGGGTACATGCTTTTGATATAAAATTTATAGAGTAATAGTGACTAGACTAAGCTTTACGTGAAAATAAGATCTCTTTGGAGCAACTTATACCGTTTCAAATGGGTTCTTCTCGGACACCCACTTGTCGCATGAAGGCCAGCCTACACCTTATCCCACTCACTCTTTCGAGCAGAGTGTTAGGATATGGGACTAGGGCTCACCCTCTCGGGCTGAACCTCTTGTCGACCCACTCCTTAGGCCATCAGTCTAGCGGTCTTGCTTTCGCGACCTCTCTCTCTCGCAAACCAAAAACACATAGGTGGTTTTGTATATGCAACTACAAACCTATTAAATTAAACTACAACCTCTAGGTGAAAACACAATTAAACTACAAATAAACTATCAGCAAGCATGACCCATTAAATATCTTAACCCATAATCGCTAAATCACACCCCAAGAATTGGGGTTTTTAGCCACACATCAATAGATATAAATTTATACCTAAATAAGTTTGCATTCAAATGGGTATGAAGATTTAAGACTTGTTAGAGGCCAAAAATGAAGAATCCAAGAGACCCAATTCCAAATCTTGAAGGTGAAAACTCTCTTTTGCTTCAAGTCTCCAAAACCCTCTCAAGTTTAGAGCAAAAAGTACTATTCTATTGTGAAAATTCTTATAATGGTTCGACTCCCTTAAAATTAATAAAGAGTTTAGTATTTATAGATTTCAGAAAATAGTGATGGCGGATCGCTTGGCGAGGTTAGTCAGAATTGCTGATTAACTCAGCGATTCACCATTTTGTGTTTATCATCAACTTCTTGCACTAGTTTTTAGCGTCATCGTGGTCTATTTCATTGGGCGACATAGTACTGCTTCGCCGAACTATTCGGCGAAATGCCGACTGCTCCATTCATCCCCTTTTTGATTATGCTCCTTCAGGGCTTCGCGTATTAGAACAAAGGGAGGAGTGCATCCCTTCGGTGAATCGCAAAGTGTGTTTGGCGATGCTCAGGCTTCAGCTTCTTCGTTCTTTTCAGCCCTTTCATTCCCTTTTGCGCCTAATTGTCCATGCTTCCACTAAAACATCAAATACCTTAAACTTAAGTGTTCTCATCAGATATTTAGAATAAATAAGCATTTGAGGACACTATCTCTATTAAAATAAAGCCCTAAATGAGTCCAATTTATGGACTCATCAGACTCCACCCATAGTTTTGCCCTTATTTTCCAACCAACACTTGTTTCAGCTTATTCAACATCAAAAAGGTCTTTTCAAGGCTTGAAACGGGGCTTAGTGTAAAGGTATGCTCATTTAGGCTCAGTGGCTGTTATCCTCATGAAAAGTGGTATGAACAACACTTTCTTCCCTTTTCTTCAACATTTTCAATCATGCTCAAAAGTCACCCCATTATTCACTTCTCATGCAATACCGGACACCCCATTTCCTTTCCGCTTTCACAACTTTATTACAAAACATTTTCATTCTTGTTCTTTTTCATTCTTTCTTTATTTTTCTCTTTTTTTTATGGAGGGGTTCCATCTTTCTCAAAACCATGGTTCAAAGGGGAACTTTTTTGCACTTCTTGATTACCTTCTCCTTTCACAACACCCCCAACTTAGGCTTTTGACCTAAGTTGGTTATTCAAGCAAACCACATCTCATGAGGATTATCGGTGAAGGGATAAAGAAAGGGCACAATTTCATCAAGTTTCTTCTAAGGAAAAGCTAAGGCTCAAAAGGTGTTCAAGAAAAGTTCACACACTCACAAGATAGGCCAAAAAAGAGGTATAATGTCAAATTGCTTCACTTTTTAAAATTGTTGTCTAAGATCATTTCAAGAGATTGCATCACTTAGTCAACCGGACCAATGGGGAAAATTCTAGGTGTCATCACACATGGTTCACACTAAGCTCATCACACAAGGCATTGGCACCAATATCAAACAAGACTCCTCACTTTCTCCAGTGTGCAATGTTCATCACAAGAGACTCAATTGGATAATCGACTAGTCACAACGAGATGCAAAACGTCCACATATTATTTATGCAACTTCATTTGGCCTCATCATAGTCGCACATTCATGTTTGTTTGATTGAGAACACTATTTAAGTCATCGGGATTGGTCACAACTGACACTCAAATTTGCACAAGCACAACCACAATTAAATACAATCAAGAGATGGCAATTTTTTTTAGAAGGGGTCCTATAACCATTTTCAATTAAAAAAAAAGAGCCAAAAGCTCAAACATCTGCAAAACATAATGTATAATACAAAACCCAATATATGCAAAAATAATAGTGAAAAGAGGTAGGTATGGAAATACCTCACCACACCTCAAACAAAAAACAATTTATCCTCAAATGCAATAAAACATCCAAATATCATTAAGACTGACAGATAAGGAGGTAAAGAAAAGTCCTATCTACAGAGTCTCTCCATCTGTCGGGGCATCAATGCCCAGTGTAGCACTCTAATCTTGGCCATTAGTTCCCGGAGTCACATCAACAACACCAACCAACAAGCAACAAGCAACTCTTCATCAGTCTCATCATAAGACTCAACAACAGCTACCTCCTCAAGTTGAACCTTATCTCCGGTGGTGGCCGGAGGTACATCTGGATTAACTGGCACATCAGGAATCTCCACTGTCGCAAAAATCATTGACATGTCGGTGGATTTCAGCTGGTCCACATCTCTTCTCAGCTCAACAATAGTAGCTTTTAGAGCCGTCACCTCCTAAGTATCCCCTTGGCCACACTGGCACACCGTTATCCTTGCCATAAGGGCATTAATGGTAGAACTCAGGGGTGTCACAACTTCCACAAGGGCCCTCTTAATCATGCCAGGAATGGTAGCCTCAAGCTTGGAAGCACGTCTATCGGTAACATGTGCTACTTGCCCCATCCATAGCAATGCAGCCTGGATGAGCGGGGGCCGATCAATAGTAGCAGCAGTAGACATAGGAGGTAAGGGAGCTGCAGAACAAATGGGAGTAACAGGACGGACAACACTAGATGTACTTGAAGGAACAGGGGCCGGAGTAGGCAATACTTCCTCTGCAGGTAGTGTCTGCCTATTAACAACCAGGGAAGAGTCCATAAGGGATGCCTGCTTCTTTTCTAACTCATCTTTCAAATACTCTGCCTCAATCCTTCGTATGTAGGTACATGATGTAGGAGTCACTTCCACATCCTTCTTCTCATCTCTACGCACAGTTTGATATCGGAGGAGCCAACCACTTCTTCGTGTTTTCTAACGTCTTTGTTCTAATAATATGTTGGCATTCATCTTTAATTTGTGTTGAAACCCCCAAGACTGCATTGATAGCATCACTATCACATTTCACCTTTCAACCCCTGATGATGACATAGTCAACCGGCTTGGATTGGGCTGCCGGTCTCTTCCCTTGTGGCACTAGGGATCTGTAACCAGTGTAGAATTCCTAGACCCATTTTGGAACATAAGGGCCTCCGGGTCGGGTGAACAACTGGAACTTGTGAGTCCTCAGGAAGCTCAGGATCTCTGGATATCTGTCTATCACTCCATCCGTAGACAACCTTTTCTCTTCTATAATGGTCCTCAACCACTCAATCTTCAGTCTGTTCATAGGCCGGGGAAGAGGACCCTGTACCGGTGGTGCTAGGACCATAACCTGTGCTGGAGCAGAAGGAGTAGTAGTGGCCTGGGGGGTTCTGACCTAGATGTATCATTCATCCTTTTGGATCACAGCTACGCCCTCTGGGCTGCTAGTAGCAGGCTCAAAATTGATAACCCGAGGATCTTGGTGCTCACCCTCACTCTCAGAAGTGGTGAGGTAAGTGGCATAGATGGTGTCACTATAGGAGCCGACCTCCGGTGATGCAGGAGCAGGTGTTTTTCCTTTCATTTTTCCCTTCCCACATGTGGTTTGAAGTTTGGTAGCCTTAGCCTTAGATGCAGCTGCATCTTCGTTGATTTTTATTCACTTGGCCCTCTGGTGGGGTGGCATGTCAAAACCAACCAATTTTTTGTCTAGAAATATCTTCAAAAAAATCAAAAAGAGTTAGCTTTTGTTCAAGAAAAGTTGCAGAAAAATAGTTGCAGACAGACTCGCAGAACCGATCGGCGAGTCACCGAATCACTTTGGTGAGCTACATCGAGCTCGCTGACGGGATTAGCTCAAAATTTCCCAGAAAAATTGGCATGTTGGTGATAGGAAGGCCCTCTCGGCGAATCGCTGACAATATTCGGTGAGCAAGGACTAGCCTGCCGAAAGTTATAGTGTATTTTAGGGGTTAGGGGTGGAGAAAGGACTTTTGGCGAGTCGTCGATTGCACTCGGCGAACTCAGGCTTCTTGCCGAATGTAACAGAACCCAAACTTAACAATTTTTTGAAATTAAAGGCGATCTAAGGGGATTCGACGAACCGCCGATTGGTTTGGCGAGCCTACTTTCAACCCCAACTTCGAAATTCTACCCCGCTGCCCTAAAAAAAATCAAAACATGCACTCATTCAATTAAAATAAGACTGATTCCCCCGGGATACTAAGACTTCTCCCGGTATGGCCAAATTTGGCCATTTAACGACTTTAGCCTTTAAAAATGACCTCAACCGCACCATCATTGGGCAAAGTACATCATTTGGCATAAATGTAGGTTACCTAGACTTCACCCGACTAGACACAACACTTAATTAGCACAACCCAACAATATAGACCAATTTAAATCACAAAAATTTAGGGAAATCAATGATTAGGTAATTTAGGCAAGATAAACAAATTAACCTCAACAAATATGCACACAATCATGAAATCAGAGAGGCCCAACACACTTCACTAAGATCAATATAATAGCAAATGAGTAACATCGCTAAATACGAGTTTTGGTTTCGGAAAACCAAACTTTAATGCCCAATAAATAAGTTGAAATGGTAGGCAACAAAGATATCTAACTCTGCACACATAATCAACGACTAGAAAGCGATAATAAAGAAAAACTATGTGAAAATATTGTGTGGGTGTGAGTTTGGGAGGTTAAAAAGTGAGGGAATGTGAAACAATTTGAAAGTTTAAACCTATTGGCTTTTAAAACCCTACAGTTCTCACCCATTCGGCGACATTAATTTTTCTCGCCGTCACACTCGGAGACACACCGAGTGGGCACTTACCTCACCGAGTTTTACAGGACCTCTAGTTAATGTGGGGGTCCAAACGGTGGACCAAGTCACGATCGCCGACGTGTTCGGTGACACGCTGATTTGCTCCTGGGCTCACTGAGTTTTACATAATCCAATTTGAAAATTTCTTAAGTCCAACGACGGTCCAAGTCGGGATCGCCGAGTGGACTTTTGGCTCGTAAACCTGAACTTTTCCAACACATTCTATACTTCGACCTGCAAAATCAACACACGATTATTTTAAAACAAAAATAAAGCGATAAACACTTGGGTTACCTTCCAAGAAGTGCCTTAGTTACCATCGTGGCACCAACCAAGTCCCTACTCAGACTTCACTCCTATGGTGGAGATTAGATAACACATGACCCATTTGGGTCTCCAGTAGTTGAATACATATGGAATGGGAAGCAGTCATCTGATTCAGCAGTGAGACATTCTCTTTTATCTCATTCAACATTCTGTCGTGTTCTTTGACTTTGTGGAGAATGAGTGAGAGAATCTATTCTACCTATCCACCTTCATACTCCTAGTGAGAGAATCTATTCTACCTATCCACCCTCGTACTCCTTGGACTTTCTACGCTCATAAGGGGGAATCTATCGATATTTCTTTTTGTACGGTACCTCCAATTCCTTAATTTATTTGGCAACGAGATCCAGCTAAGTCATCAGTGTGGCAAAAATTTGGTCCTTTTGAGTCTCCTTGTTGGTCTTATCCATGCGATCAAGGAGTTGGGCTGCTATTTCATAGGGTAGTCGTGTTAGACTACCCGAAGAAATTTGGTCAGCCACTTCTCTGTTATCCAATACCTCTATAGAAGCAATCCAGCAACGTTTTATCTGAGATACCATGGATTGACTCACCCTCCAATTGTTAGAAACTTAGGATATTATCCCTAAGAATCGTAATCCTCAAAGGAGAGAGGTCCATTTGGTCACTGTTACAATAAGACATGATCCTTTATGATGTTCTAACCAAGCAACACACAAACCAAAACTGAAAGTAAATAGATTCAACTATGACTAAAAGGAACAAAATTCAACTTAACCGAAGAATCTTAACCAACACCACTCCCCAGTAGCGGCGCCATTTTTATTAACATTTCAAGGACACTTCATCCAATTCTAAGTGTCAACGATCGCTAGTCAGTATATAAACCAACTAAATGAGTTGGGGTAGAATCCTACAGGGAGTGGTACGTGTTTAAGATTCAATGGGAAAGTACGAATATGATCAAGTCAGTCATAACAATAGACATTTATGAGTAAAAAAAATAATTCAAATAAGGGGGTGACATGAATATCAAATATGAGGGTTTTCGTTTGAAATTATCAACTATAGCAGCAACAAATAAAATGGAATATCAATAAGGAGGCGGGTTCTTGGGATGTGATTCTATTATAGGCTGATGTAGTCAAATGGGTAATTGCAACTGTTAGGAAATAGTTGAATATTTTTGAATAAGCTAGACTACAGAGGAGGTAAACTATCCCTTGAACAATTTACCCTGAATAAAGTTGATTTCTCTCGAACATCGACAAGCTTACAAAATAAGAACATCATACAAAATAAGAACAGCCTATGCCTTAGTCCATTCACTCTTTCGAGTTGAATGTGTGGAAAAGGGTTTAGTATTCACTCTCTCGACCTGAACCAATGACAACACAATACCCACAGACCATCAATCCATAGATTTTAAAAACTGTCTCTCGAGCAAGCCAAAACCGCGAAGTTACAACTACATTGGCAGCTACACATATTAAATAAACTGCAATTAATGATTCAAATCACTTCTAAACAATATTTAAACTAACAATTAGCAATACCCATAAACGAAATCATCCCATAATCACATAATCACACCCTAAGAATTGGGGATTTAGCTAGACATTATAAAAAGATAAAAATTGTTACCAAATTGAGTTTCCATCAACTAGGTAAGATTAATTTCGTCTTTACAAAGGTTTAAATTGAAGAATATCAAAGACCCACTTTCAATTTCTCAAAAGTGAAAAACTTTAATTATTCAAAGTTAAGGAAAAATTGTCTCACTACTCAGATATCCTACAATTCTCAACTCAAAATTCAATGTAATGAAAAAAATCTCCTAAAATAAATGTTCAAAAACGTATTTATAGTCACCAAAATATGCTTCGAAGGGCCATTCAACGTAGTAAGTCGGGCTCGCCAATCAACTCGGTGATCCGCCCATTGTTCAACTCCATTGCCTTTTTACGTTGGCCTTCAGTATCCTCCAAGTCTGTAACTTTGGGCGATCTAACACTTCATCGCAGAACCACTCGGCGATCCGCTGACTGCTCCTTTCTTTCACCAACTTAAGTTTCTCCTTCAGGGCTTGGTACACTAGAACATTAGGCGGTCAAATGGCCACTCGACAACTCACCAAATGGGCTTGGCGATCAGCAGGCTCTCTTTACTTTCTTCTTTCATGTCGCTTCATTCCTTTTTACAAATTAGTGTCCTTGCTTTGTACCTCAATCCAAATACCTGGAAATCAATGATTTTACATCAGTTATTGGCACAAAATAAGCATTTGATGACACTAAATCTATCCAAATAAAGCACTAAATGAGTCCAAATCTTCGACTCATCAACACCCCAACTTAAACTGTTGCTTGTCCTTAAGTGTAATGTAACAACCTGTAAAAGGAATAAGTTAAACTAGAGGCTAACTTGTGTGTCTTTGAGTTGTCATGAGGTTTGAGGGTGTTTAATATTGTTCCAAACTTTTGTTTAGGGGTTTAGGGGTCAAACGTTAAGGTACGACTCCCCAAGGACTACCCTAGGGGTCTTTAAGGAGGACCCTTAGTCTAACCCCCAAGACCCCAAAGAACTATGAAAGTCACCAAAAGTTTGGTGACCTACGGAAGGGGACCATTCCCCATAGGTCTATTCACACCTTGTGGATGGCCTCCGTAGGTCAAGCCCCCTATTGCCAAGTTGCAGCCTTAGACCACGGACTAACATGACGGTATGTGAGGTGACACATGGTGTGTGAGTCTAGGGCGTAGTTTGCACTTGTGTTGCTGTCAAATATCTCGGCCTAGTGGAGGGTGAATTGGTAAATTCATCCTCAGTTTTTTTTGGTTGGGGGACGGTTTTTATTAGTTATTTATGGTATTTTAAAGGTTTTTAAAATATTAAAACACATTTAGACCTCATTATTTCAAAACCACAAAATCAAAACCTCCCCTCCCCTCCAAAAGTTCTGTCTCTAGAAACCTCCATTGGAGGTGAAGACTTCAAGCTTCGAAGGTCAAGACTTCAAGTTTTTCAAGGGATTTTCGTGGGATTTTTCTTAAAAAGATACGGTGGTCTTCATCCTTGGTTTATTATCTTTCAAGGAGTCTACTTTGAAGTGATTTCAAATCTTCGAAGATTACCACAAAACCCTAACTTTCAATCTATGCATGGGTTCGATTCAAAACAATTTCTCAAGGAATTATCGCATTGAAAATGAATGCATTGTGGATTTAAAGATTATTTAAAGTGAATTCTTCCTAGAACCCATGTTTTTCCCCAAATTCCTAAGTTGTGATTTGAGATTGGGATTTGATTGATTATGATGGAATGTGAATTGTTAATGTTTATATGGATATAGAATGTTGAAATTATGCTATTACTCTTGCCTAATTGTATTGATCCATTTGAAAGGTGGATGCGTTTAGTTACTATGCATAATGTGAAGGATATGCATCTGATTTCAATGATAGAATGATGATCTTGTATAGAATATAAATGTGTTGTGATTGAAAGCATATTCTCACTTAACACTCATGAATGTGGATGATGGAATGTGAAGGGTTCTATATTTTAATGTTGTATATCTTGAATTGGTTGGCTTGTGCATCTTAATCTTGTATGACTGAATGTAAAAGTGAATGTGTATCTTGAATTGCTAGGCTAAGGCATCATTTTCTTGTATTGGTGAATGTGATCATAAATGAGGTATCTTGAATTGGTAGGCTTAGGCATCCTCCTCTTGAATAATGAATGTATCTTGACTTAATGTCTTAAAGTCTTGAATTGGTAGACCTAATGTTCATAGCCCTTTCATAAATGACTAATGAATTTGTTGATGACATAGAATTGGTAGACCTAATGTTGGTAACCTTTTTCTTGAATGAAGAATGGATGAAGTTCAATGATAATGTTAATGATGATGGGTTAATTGAAAGGCTATTCTCAATTGTACTCTAATGAATGTTAATGACTTTATGTGAAAGGAATTTCTCACAATAAGGGGATTCTTAGGTGAAAGGCTATTCTCATGTTTGAATCTATTAGATTTCCCATTGATGAATGAATGTTGGGTTTGGGATGGATGCCCTCACCTGACTTGAGGCGGGGTATCTAGTAACAATCCCTATATCCCATTTTAATGAATGTTAGGTTTGGGATGGATGCCCTCACGTTATTTGAGGCTGGATATCTAGTAACAATCCCTATATCCCATTTTAATGAATGTTGGGTTTGAGATGGATGCTTTCACGTGAGTTGAGGCGGGGTAACTAGAAACAATCTCTTATCCCATAATGAACGAATGTAATGAATGTCAAGTACTCCGTGGGGAATAATGCCAAGCACCGAGTGTATTTGAAATGAGATGGAAGCCCTCACGTGAGTTGAGGTGGGGTTTCTTGTAGCAATCTCTTAAGATGGATGCCCTCATGTGAATTGAGGCGGGGTATCTAGTAGCAATCTCCCTATCCCATAACTATATGCCCACATAGGTCTATCTACTAGATCCACTTATGCTAAAATTAATGGTCCTACCTTAGGCAAGTATAAATCCCTTATCTGGTAAGGGTGACACTAGGATTTCATGAATTGCTCACATGGTCTATGTCGGTTAAGGCTTACCCAGAAAAATAATGGTATGGGACGCCATCCATGCATTGCACATGTAGGCTTTGAGAGGGGTCGTGTTGTGTTCCTTTATAATGTTAATGAAATGAATGGGATCTTATGATGATGTTAATGAAGAATGTTGATCTAATGTCTAATGAATGAAAGTGTTCTAATGAAGTTATTAAAGAATGTTGACTCTTACATGCTTAATGTAAATGATGAATGCTAACTTGGATTGTATTATGAGTTACTTCCTTGTCATGACTTGTTGTATTTGAATGTGCCTTGCTTATGATGATTTCAAAGGAGTACTTAGTGTGAGTAGTAGTATGGGATGCTACCTGCACATTGCACAAGTATGACTTAGAGTTGTCCTAGGTGATGGTCCTTTTGATGATATGACTTATGTAATGTTAATCTCTTAATGTGAGTATTGTTGATGATGGAAAGGTTGGATGGTAAGTTCACTTTTGTTGACCTTAATGTGGTACGTTGGTGTGGATGGCGATTTGGGACGCTATCCATACATTGCACAAGGTATAGCATAAGGGTTACTTGAGGTGAAGACTTAAAGTGAAGGTAATGGTTTATATGTTGACTTTGTCTCTATTGTGATAAATGAGTTGTATGTTGGTTATGTTTGAATATTATGCCTCTTATACTTGTGTTCATAAGATTCTATCAAAATGGCATACTAGCATGACTTCCAAATGAAATGTCCGTTTTATGCATGTTTTTGCATGGCTATCATACTTAGTACTTTTTGTGCTAACCCCACTCTTCTCCATTTTTACCAAAATGTAGGGTTTGGAGATATTGTTGTTCTATGCTTGAGGAGTATGTTTCTAAGGTGCTTGAAGATGAAGACTTGGTGAGTCCTCATAGTTTCGAGGACAAAACCCACTTTGTTCCTTTATGGCCTTTAGTTATGTTAAACCTTTTGTATGGGCTAAGTTCCAATGTTGTATTCAAAGCATTAGATGGTTTTAGATAAAGTCTAAAAAGTTTTCCGCTTGATTTTTAATGAAAATGTCTTTGATTGTAAAGAAAGTTTTAATTCTTCTCTATTTTCCTAGGTTCTTATGTTCAAGAATGCTATTAGGCTTGTATGAGACCCCTTCGGGGTCGAGTACGCCATGTCGCATCTAAGGGCTAGCCTTGGGTCATGACATAAAACTCAACTTTAGTAGTTCAAAAAGGACGTCTCAAAACTGCTACACAAGATTCAATCATGAATGCACACAACAAAACTCAACTTATTCATGCAAGGATTAATTGTGCACTCAAAGATTCAAGTTGTGACTTACCATTATCAAAGAATCTCAAGTTCACAATACTTGCTTCAAATGCAAGTTCAAGATCAACAAAAAGTACTCAAATGCCCTCACAAAAAGAATGATTCCATATTCACACAATTGTTCACACCTTATATTTTCGGAATCAGAAAAAACTCTCACTCTCACAAAGATGAACACATGTGTGACTTCATCCATAGGTTTGCCCTTATTTTCCAACCAATAATTGTTTCAGCTCACTCAAGATCAAAAAGGTCTTTGCAAGGCTTGAAACGGGGATGAGTGTAAAGGTATGGTCATTTAGGCTTAGTGGTTGCTGTCCTCATAAAATGTGGTATGAACAACACTTTCCACCCCTTTCTCCAACATTTTCAATCATGCTCAAAAGTCACCCCGTTATTCACTTCTCACACATTTCTTTTGCACTTTCACAACTTTATTTCAAAACTTTTTCATACTTGTTCTTTTACATTCTCTCTTTCTTTTTCTCTTTTTTCAACTTTTTTTTATGTAGCCCAACTAAATGAGTTGGGGTCTAATTCCACTTGGTGTGGTACATGTTTAAGATTCAATAGGAAATTACAAATATGATCAAGTCTGTCATAGGAATAGACATTTACGAATAAAATCATAATTCAAATTAGGGGGGGTAACAGAAATGTCAAATAATGGGGTTTTGGTCAGAAATTATCAACTACAACAGCAACAAATAATACGGAATATCAATATGGAGATGGGTTCTTGGGATATGATTCTTTATAGGCTAATGTAGACAAATGGGTAATTGCAACTGTTAGGAAATAACTGAATATTTGTGAATAATCTAGACTATAGAGGAGGTAAACTTTCTCTCAAATAATTTACCCCGAATCAAGTCAATTTCTCTCGAACATAGACAAGCATACAAAATAAGAACAACCTACGCCTTAATCCATTCATTCTTTCGAGCTGAATGTGTGGAAAAGGGGTATAGCATTCACTCTCTTGAGTTGAACCCTTGACAACCCAATACCCACAGACCATCAATCAATATTCTTGGTTTGAAAACCTCTCTCTCTCGCAAGCCAAAAGCACGAAGGTAGAACTGTAGTTGCAACTACAATTCTTAAATTAAACAACCATAAATGATTGAAATTACTTCTAAATAGAATTTAAACTAACATTTAGCAATACCCATAAACTAAATCAACACATAATCACATAATCACTCCTCAAGAATGGGGGTTTTAGCTAGACATTATAAAAAGATAAAAATCGTTACCAAATTGAGTTTCCATCAACTGGGTAAGATTAATTTTGTCTTTACAAAGGTCCAAATCGAAGAATCTCAAAGACCCACTTTCAATTTCTCAAAAGTGAATAACTTCTATTCTTTAAAGCTAAGGAAAACTTGCCTCAATACTCAGAATTCCTACAATTCTCAACACGAAATTCAATGTAATGAAAAAAATCTCCTAAAATAAATGTTCAAAAATGTATTTATAGTTGCCAAAAATATTGTTCGAAGGGCCATTCGGAGCGATCAGCTCGGCGATTTGCCCTTTTTTCTAGGGCCTTCAGCATCCTCCAGGTCTATAACTTTGGGTGATCTAACACTGCATCGCGGAACCACTCGGTGATCCACCGACTGCTCCTTTCACTTGCCAACTCGTTTTTCTCCTTCAGGACATGGTAGACGGGAACTTTAGGCAATCAAAAGGCCACTCAGCGACTCGCCAAATAGACTTGGCGATCACCAGGCTCTCTTTTCTTCCTTCTTTCAGCTCGCTTCGTTCCTTTTTGCAAATTAGTGTCCTTCATTTTTCCTCAATTCAAATACCTGGAAATGAAGGATTTTACGTAAGTTATTGGCACAAAATAAGAATTTAATGAAACTAAATCTATCCTAACAAAGCCCTAAATAAGTCCAAATCTTGGACTCAATAGTATTCATATAGGATTGATATATTACTTTAAGGATTGATTGATAATGAAGCATATAGATATGAATCATGATTACTAGTGCTTTAGATTGAGCCTATATGATGATATATGATTAGAATTGCTTTAGAGGGAAGCTTATATGAGAAATTATGATTACTATGTCTTGATATCTAGGCATATGTGATGATTATGAGAAGTATTGATTTGAGAGTGAAGCATATAGTTATGAATGTTGATTATTAGGGCTTTGAGAGTAAAGCTAATACGATGAATTAGGATTATTAGGGCTTTGAGTGTAAAGCTAATACGATGAATTAGGATTATTAGGTCTTTGAGAGTAAAGCATATATGATGAATTATAATTGTTAGGGATTTGAGAGTGAATCTTATATGATAATGGTAGATTATTTGATAGAATTGTTATAGAAGGACTTTACCCACCTGATCTACCTTATGAATGTATGAATGTGAAAGGTTTTCTCAAATAGAATGATTCTAGGTTGAAAGGATTGCTCACTTAAAATGAATCAAAGCATCTATGAACTATGATAGATAAGACATAGCTTGAAGTGGTAAGACAAGACCATTTCATGATAGCTTGAGTTAGTAGAACTGATAGCATCCAAGGAAGCTCTACTCCATTGAAGGACAAGGATGAAGCTTTAGAAACTCCAAGGAGGCCCATAACAAGATCTCAAACCAAGGAGTTCAATGATAAGCTCAATAGGCTTCAATCGCTGATCCAAAGGTGTCTTATTGGGGAAGAAGAGTTCAAGCCCAAGGGAGAGGAATTGTCCAAATGCTATAATTATTTGGTGGCCCAAATTCAAGCCCAAGATGAGGAATTTTAAGGGCCATTTTCGTGCAAATAAGGTCAAGAAGAGTCCAAGAATCAGCCACAACAAGAGTTGCTTTCTGCCCAAGTTTTGAGAGAAGACTAGTCAAACTTTCCAAGATTGTCAAGATTCTTCTCCTAGTTGGGATTTACCTTATTTCTTTATTTATATATAGGTTATTAATATTTTCCTTAGTCTATTTATGGTCTCCTAAGTACCATTTAATGCTTTCCTAGAAATACTAAATTTTGTTCTTAGTTAGGTTACTTTATTTCCTTTCTAGAGTAGGATTCCTTGTAATTGTCTTTTTAGGGTTTGGCATAAGGGGTCTTGGACGTTTTTCCCCCCTTCTCCTATATATAGGAGTCCTTTTTATTCATTAAAGACAATTTAGATTGATATTAATAATATTTGAGAGAGTTCTTTGAACCTTTGTGACTTGTTCTTTGAGAATTTATCTTTAAACCTTTACTAGTTTCATAGTTTAAGGTATAAAGTAACTTCTTCTTGTGATATCTTTGGTTTCTTTTTGGTATTCTTTAGAAGGTGATTAGTTTCTACATACTAATTATTGTCTTTAGTTACTCATAAAGCGGTCAAGATCCGAATCTATCGTTTTGATTCGTTTTCTCAAGTAAAGGCGTTAAATTTCTTCCATAAATCTATACGTTGTTACTTGGATCTTTTCAAGGCCTTAGAACATCTAATCTTTGGAAATTCGTGGATCTTTCCTTCGAATTTCCCATATCTTTATTTAGTTTTTTTTGTTTCTTTTCTTTGTGCTTCCGCATTCTAATATTTAATTCTCTATTTGTGATCTCCCTTAACCTTGCTGTTATCAAGAACTCATTGATAAGACAAGACCATTTAATGGATAGCTTGAGTTAGTAGATTTCAGGGATAGCCTTGTATTAAGCAATAGTACCATTCCAAAGGTTAACTTGAATTAAGAACAATAAGAGGATTTGCATGCTTTCCTGATTTGGTAAGGCCATATCGATTCATGATAGCTTGGATTGAGAAATAGTACCCTTCCTTG
Source organism: Solanum stenotomum (assembly GCF_019186545.1). NCBI lineage: Eukaryota > Viridiplantae > Streptophyta > Magnoliopsida > Solanales > Solanaceae > Solanum > Solanum stenotomum. The sequence goes on from NC_064282.1 coordinate 39,860,023, forward strand.
GATAGCTTGAACTAGCATAATGAGATGCTTGCATGGTAGCTTGTCTTGGTAAGGCCATGCCAATACATGATAGATTGGATTGAGCAATAGTACCCTTCCCTGGATAGCTTAGACTTGCATGAGAGGGTCCTTTCCATGATAGCTTGGTCTAGCATAATGAGGTTCTTTTCCTTGGTAGCATTGAATTGGTAAATAGTAACCATTCATGGATAGTGAACTAGCTTTTATTGGTAAAGTAGTACTCTTATATGGTTAATGATTTAGCTTAGATTGGTAAAATGTTATGCCTTCCATGGATAGTAGCAATGGCTAATGAGGGAGTAGTCCCAAATCAAAGTAGCATGTTCATGATGAAACAAGGTTAATTCAAGGAAGTATCGTAAGTATGTTTTAATATGAGGTTTGCTTGAATGATCCATATAAGGACTAGGGCCAACTACCCATGTTGCTTAGTAGAAAGGTAAAGAGGTGATTCCCAAGTCTATAAAAGATAAGTTGGATTCTGATATGATGTATGATTAGCTTGGATTGTTGCTAGAGTTGCCTTCCTTGATATGTATGACTAGAAGTGGATGACCCAAGTCTTGCCTAAGGATAAGTTGAGGTTACTTCAAGAAGTGCTCCTCCTATGTTGATCTGTAATGATGATGTATGTGCATTGATTATGCCTATGACTTATGTTATTATCTCTTATTCGTATGTCTTATGTTGACTAATGCTTATGTTATGCTCATGTTAATGTTTATACTAACTATCATATTTAGTACATGTTTGTACGAACACATACTCTTACCTACATTTATTATCCAAATGTAGGGACAAGCGATATCGACTATCATCCCCGTGGCTAGGATCTTAGTAGAAGCAAGGATCAAAGATTGGTGAGTCCTCATAGCATTCGAGGAGATAGCTACCATTTCTCTTATGACCATCATTATATGTTTTGATATATTGTATGGTCTATGTCCTAAGGATATTTAGGTTTCATATAGTTTGAGACAAAGTGTAATAGATTTCAATTTTTTTATAAATGACATTGATGTTGTTGAATATGTTTTAAATTTCCACTCAATTCTATTATCTTATATTATGAAAGCTAAGTGGCTTATATGAGGCCTCTCGGGGTCTTGTATGCTAGGTTACATCAAGGGTGTACTCTTGGGTGGTGACAAACTTGGTAATTAAAGCACAAAGTTTAGAATGGTTTTGTGATATTTCAAAATGACGTCTAGTAGAGTATTTTTACTAAGTGTGAAGCGCGCCACATTTATGAATGAGAAACAATTAGATACTTAGGAAACTGCACTTCTTCATTACTCTAATTCATGCGATAGAGTTTAAATCTATAAGGTCTTTCTCCTAATCCTTACCCGATGGTCTTTAGGATATGTGTACTACAAGGGCTTATGCTAGACGGAATGAGGAAGACAATGTGGATCAAGAAGCTTCTCTTCAAGCTCCACAAGCTTCGGTCGACCCTATGGCTGAGAAAGTAACTAATGCAAAGTTTAGGTCTTCTTTTCAAGTGATGTCTCAAGCCGTGACGGCCCAAGCCAATAGGGAGGTTGTAGTCTCGGTGAACCCAAATATGGGTAATGCAGCTTTTACAGTGAGGGAATTTACAAGAATAATTCCCTAGAATTTTTTGGGTCAAGGGTTGAGGACGATCCTCGAGAGTTCATAGATGAGGTCTATAGGGTGTTGGATGTTTAGGAGTGACTCTGGTACAGAAGGCGGAGTTGGCCGTTATCAACTTACAGCAGTTTCTCAGATTTGGTTCCACCAATGGAAAGAAGCAAGACCGGTAGATACGAATCTCACAGAATATAAAAGGTTTAAAACTCATTTTCTTGATAGGTTCTTCCCTCTAAAAATTAGAGAGGCTATGGTACTTAAGTTCATAAATCTTCGGCAAGGTAGTATAAGTGTTAAGGAATATGCTTCGAGGTTTACTTAGTTTTCTAAGTATGCTCCATTTATAGTCGCCGACCCTTGGTCGAGGATGAGTATGTTTATTTTGGGCGTGTCTGATTTACTGGTGAAAGAATGTCGTACGGCTATTCTTGTTCATTACATGGATATTTCTCGTCTTATGGTCCATGCTCAAAAAATGAAAGAGCAAAACTAAATGGGACATCTAGAGAGAAAAAGAGGTGTAGAATTGATGATACTAATTCCCCTTATTATAGGTCCGATGGACTTGGTCGTTCTAGGTTTTGACAAAGGTTTTCAAAGCAAGGCTTTTCTAATGTTCCTTCAAGATTTATCAAGAAAAACGTGTCTAACTCTAAATCGCAAGGAATTCATAGTGGATCCCTATTGCCTACTTATGCTAGGTGTGAAAAGATATATTAGGGTATGTGTCTAGCCGGCATAGAGGGTTGCTTTGGTTGTGTTGAAAGTGGTCGCAAGATCCTCCTAGTGGTTCGGTTTCCAATGCTCCTAAAAAAACCCATCATATGCTCTCAAAACTAGAAGAGACCAAGAGTGTCTCACAATGTGATTACTGGTGTGTTGAAAGCTTTTCAATTAGATGTTAATGCTCTACTATATTTTCATGTCATCATTGTGATGGTTTGGTTGCACTCCTATTATTCTTCTATTGATTGTAGAACCCGTGTAGTCAATTTTTAGTTCCTGAATTAGCCTATCCGAGAGTGGAAGGGGTAAATCTATTCCAGAAGTTTGGATTATTTCTTGTCTTAAAGATGACTTTTAAGGGTTTCACGTACCACCTAGTTAGGTTGAGGGAAATAGATTCAAGTGTCAACCAACTCCAAATTGCTATTTACTTTTCTAAGATTGACCTTAGGCCGGGTTAACACCAAATAAGGGTGAAAGAAGATTATATTCTGACACGGTATGGTCATTATGAGTTAAGGTTTAAGATTCTCCAAGATTGTCTTTTCTGTTAGATGTGAAAGTTAAACAATGACTTGATCCAAACTTAGTTGAATTGAAAGAAAGAGGTACTTAGAAAGTCCATTGAGGCTTCCACCAAGGGGGAGATGGTGTTCTTAGATAGCAAGGTCATTGTAAGTTCCTAATGTTTATGATTTGGGCTTACTTGAAATATCTCACCCATAAAGAGTGTTGTAAGTTTGTTAAGAAACAGAACCTTAATCCACGCTTTGTATGCCCATAAGAGATCTTGACACATGTTGGTAAGGTTACTTATGAGTTAGCTTATCCTAATGAGTTGGCATCGGTGCATCCGGTTTTCCATATTTCTAAGGTTAAAAGAGTGTGTTGGAGATCCGACATCCATAGTACTCATAGAAGGTTTGGGGAGTTGATGAAAGTTCTTCCTATGAAGAAGTTCCAGTTGAGATGTTAGACCGGCAAGTTAAGAAACTGAGAATCAAGGGAGTAGCTTCCGTGAGAGTATGGTGAAGGAATCTTTTAGTTGAGTGCATAACTTGAGAGGATGAGGTCGACATGATATCACGATAACCCCATCATTTTCCTTTCTACTCTATCTTGAGGTAGTGAGTTCCTCATGGTTTGCTCCTTTTTTGAAGTCATATGTGTTTAGATGTTACCATAATTTACCTATGTGATTCTTGTTCATGAAAAGTTGTGTTTTGAAAAAAAATGAGTTTATATGATTAATTTCTTCATGTTGTAGTGCATTGAGAATGAGTTGCATGTAGACTTCATGAGATGAATTGATTAACATCTTTATCTTGGAGTTGAGAGATTCCTCCTAGAATGTATAGTTTGAGAATACATTGCATATAGGCTCCATGAGATTGTGTTGAGCATGCTTTAAGCTTAGAGATGGTAGTTCCTCCTTGAACATAAATTTGCAATTTCATGCATGATGGGTTGTTATATGTAGTTCATACTTCCTTCTGTTGCATTGAATCTGTTTAGGTTTGAGATGAAGTTCCTCCTTGGTTGTGTGCATTTAGATGAGTTGCATGCATGCTGGCCTACTAGTATTGAGTCTTTACTTCTTAAAAGTGTCTAGAAACGTCATTCGATGATGAATGTTCCCAAAGGGAAGATAATGTAACACAATGGAATCTAGTAGACTAAACTAGAGCTAAGTGTGATGGTAAGAATTAAGGCAGAAGGGAAAGAGCCAAGGGAGAGGGCTAGACCCGACCAACATTTCCTAGGTACTTCCCACCTTACCACGAGAGCCTTCACGGATCGTGGTGGCCACCACATCTTTTGGTACCATTCGTGCTGGTGAGGTAGTAGACTCTTAGAGGCTGCCCAAAGCAACCCCCTCTTCACGAGCCACTTCACAGCTCGTGGTGATGACCACGACTTGTGCGCAAACTCATGGAGTTTTACTCATTTTTAGGGGTTAGGGAATTGGTTTCCTAGAAACTAGTCCAAGACCACGAGAGGCACCACGGCTCGTGGAGCCCCTCGTGAAAGGGGGCCCGACCACTGTTAAGTAAGGGGTAAAATGGGACTTTCTGGTTTTAATTAGAATAAATCTAGGTCTTTTTACCTAAGACTAGGACCCCTATATAAGTAATTTAACACTTTAAACTCACCATTCAAGTCATTATTTCAAAAGCCCAAAAGAAATCATAAAGTTCTTCTCTCAAATATTTTCTCTCTAGAACTTAAAGAATAAGAAATAGTTAGAGCTTGGATCAAGGTCAAGTATCCATTCCTCAGGCATTTGTGGGCTTTGTATTCAAGGTATGATAGCTTTTTATCCATGGGTTCCTTCTATCCATGGAGTCTTTAAGTTTTCCCCAATTGTGAAGATGAAATCCCAAATTTGAGTTAGGTTTCCTCCAATGTTGTGGGTATTGATGAATGTTGATCCAATTGAATGGATTATGATTGTTTATGCTTGATTTGAGTAGATTCAATGCTTTTAGTATTAAATTTCTTGTACCCGTGCCTAACCCATGGTTCTAAGATGATTTAGATATAGATGGGCCTTACTCAATGAAAGGGGAAATTGAGGATTTAGATATATTCATAAATGCTTTATATGGTACATTATAGATTGCTTCAGAATAAAGTATATAGATATGAATAATGATTAGTAGTGCTTGAGATTGAACATATATAAATATATATTATTAGAATTGCTGGAGACAGAAGCATATATGAGAAATTATGATAAGAATGTCTTGAGGTCTAGGCATATGTGATGATTATGAGAATTATTGCTTCTAGAGTAAAGCATATAGTTATGAATGTTTAATATTAGGGCTTTGAGAGTAAAGATAATAAGATGAACTAGTATTATTAGGGCTTTGACAGTAAATATATTATGATGAAATAGGCTTATTAGGGCTTTGATATTAAAGCTACCTTATGAATGTATGAATGTGAAAGTTTTCTCACATATAATGATTCTAGGTTGAAAGACTCGTCACCTACAATTAATTAAAGCATCTATGAACTACGATAGATAATACTTAGCTTGACGTGGTAAGACATGGCCATTTCATGATTGTTTGAGTTAGTAGAACTCATGGATAGCATGGAATGAGAAACATTCCCCTTCCATGAATAGCTAGACTTGATAAGACAAGACCATTTCTTGGCGAACTTGAGTTAGTACATCACATGGATAGCCTTGGATTGAGCAATAAGACGCTTCGAAAAGTTAGCTTCAACTAAGCACAATATGAAGCTTTGCATGATAGCTTGATATGGTAAGGCCATACCAATTCATGATAGCTTGGATTGAGAAATAGTACCCTTCCTTGGATAACTTTAACTAGCATAATGAGATACTTGCATGGTAGCTTTTCTTGGCAAGGCTATGCCAATTCATGAAAGCTTTGATTGAGCAATAGTACCCCTTTTCACATAGCTTGGACTTGCATGAGATGTTGCTTTGTGTGATAGCTTGGTCTAGCATAATGAGGTGCCTTTCCTTGGAAGCATTGAATTGGTAAATAGTAACAATTTATGGATAATGAACAAGGTTGGATTGGTAAAGTAGTACTCTTCCATGCATGGATTGGTAAGATGTTATGCCTTCCATGCATAGTAGCAATGGCTAATGAGGGACTAGTGCCTAATCAAAGTAGCATGTTTATGATTAAACAAGGTTACTTCAATGAAGTACCGTAAGTATGTTTTAATATGAGATTTTCTTGAATGATCCATATGAGGACTAGGGGCGATTACCCATGTTCCTTAGTAGTACGGCAAAGAGGCAATTCCCCATGTCTATAAAAGTGGAGGCAGAGTTGCGGGCTTGGCACATTTGCTGATGGAGTTTCTTAGGGTGGCCGCATAGGAAACATAGAACTCCCGGACTATCTCCTCCCTATAGGACCCTGGGCTCCGTGCCATCCACTTACACTTGTTCCTTCGAAAAACATCGTGGATGACTGGAGCGGTGTTGACGGTGCCTGTGAGAACCCGGAGCTCCTCTGTGACTAATCTGGCCATCTTATCATGCTCATTCAGCGTGTGAGCATCCGTGTAAATCTAGTACATGACCTCCACACACCACATGTGTTGCTGCCGCTGGGGCTAGAACAAGAGCCAACCTGTAATCTGATTAGTGTGGCTCCCTTTTCAGACTGGGGGCAGTGACCACTTCGGAGTTCACCTACCGGGCTCGATTCTGTGTACTACGTGGAGCAGTAGGGAATGTCCTGGTGGGAGGTAGAACGTACTCCCCATCTGTATCCTCATGGAGTAGCCTGATAGAGGGAGCAATAGATTATCATTTTCCATTGGCGGCGTAGGTTTGAGCTTGCTTCGGGGCCGTGGTACCTATGGAAGCTTATTCAGTACGAAAATAGCGCAATAATACTCATGGAATAATTTTAAAACAAGTGTCGGACCAAAACATAAAATAAAAAATTTCTTGGACAACAACTAAACTGTCGACCTACGGTGGGTACCGATGGTCCATAGCTGAAATGACAGCCCGTGGGTCCCCTGATGTGGGAACCACGGATTTATAGATTGGTTTGTCAATGGAACAATGGATCGTAGTCCACAAAGTGGTTCGACACTTGGTGAAAAATCTGTGTGCTACTAACCCACGGACCTGATCTACGGTCCATAGACAGGGTCTTGTGGGTCATTTTTGTACCAGGTTTCAGAACTTGTTACAATTACATGCCTTTTCTTTCAACAATTACAGATAACTTAGGCCTACACATGCATTTCAACATGTAATTTGGTAGTTAATGATCCTTAGAGTCTCGTTGAAACAATTTAACAGATTATCAAACCGAAACTTATGAACCCTAAATCAGAACATCCAATTCGGCCTATTACATGATTTAGTTGTTTTAAATTCATAACGCACTTGCATTCTGTCATTCCAAGGGTGTTTCTTAACTACAAATTAACATTCAACTAGAAGATTAACAACCCAAGGTCAAGATCCAACTTCGTGACTTCAAGATTAAAACAATGAACAATGAAATTCAAAGTTAGGGTGAAGTCATTTGCCTTAGAAGTAATCGAAGTGGGTAAGTGTACTATTGCAATGAACTCCTTGATGCTTTTCTAGCCTTTCGACACCGAACCCAGATTGCAGAATCTTTTGGGGAAGAAGAGTAGAAGTGGCGATGATTTGGGGCAGAAAAGGGAGTTTATGGGATTTGGGTAATTGAATATGGGAGTGATATGACGGATTGGTGGGTGATTTTGGGTATTTGGGGGGTTGAAAAACACTTGGGAGGGACATTTTAACGTGGCCGTGTTTTAAAAATGAAGGGGTTTTATTTAAAAGGGGGTCCGGGTCGGGTCAGGCAAACACTAATTTTGGACTCACGAGACCCTGTCAACGATCCATGGTTCGACCTACGGAACGTAGGTCTAGTCCGTAGGTCACTCTGACAGTTAGAAAATTCATAACACTTACCTGCGTTCTACAAACGCCAGTCACGGTCTGTGAATGGACCAACGGACCGTCGATAGGGTCGGTACACCACTGCACAAATATTTTTCTACAGATTTTACCTTTCGTCCCTGCACACATAGCGATCATTAGGACTTTCTTTTTACAATGTCTGGACACTTTTTACACATGGACCCTATTCTATATCTAGCCAACACTAATACAAAAAATAAAACACCTATCTAAAGAATTACAAATTTTTAATGTTTTAAAAAATAAAACTCCTACATCGAAAAGAAAACCGTATAGTTGGATAGATTGTACATCTTGGGTTGCCTCTCAAGCAATGCTTGATTTAACGTCACGGTACGACGCAAACACCTTGATTACTCATACTTCATCTATATAGTAGACCTCAATCACTTCTTGCACACTCTCCAATTTCTCCGTGTAGACCTTGATTCTTTGCCCGTTCACTTTGAACCTTGTTCTTGAGCTCGACCGCTCCATGTGGATATATTTGATTGACTCATAATGGCCCGGTCCCCTTGGACTTGAGCTTGCCAATAAATAATTGCAGGCTTGAGTTGAATAAAAGTACCAGATCACCCACAGCAAATTCACTCTTTTCAATCTTTTGATCACGGTACTTCTTCATCTTCTCGTTGTACAAGGCTGAATTTTCATATGCTTTTAGGCAAATTCATCAAGATCTTTCATGTCATTCAATCTTTGGCTCGATGCGGCACCCCAATCAAAATTCAACTTCTTTATAGCCCATATGGCCTTATGCTCTAGCTATACCAGCAAATGGCATGACTTCCCATATAAAAGTTGGTAAGGAGACATACCTGTAGGAGTCTTGAATGCAATGCGATAGGCCCATAGAGCATCATCAACCCTTTTTGACCAGTCCGTTATGTTGGAGTTCACAGTCTTTGCAAGGATTTGCTTTATCTCTTTGTTTGAGACTTCAACTTGCCCACTAGACTGCGGATGGTAAGGAGTAGCTACATTGTGACGAAGTCCATATTTTTCGAGCAACGTCTTCAACAACTTATTAAAAAAATGGGAACCTCCATTGCTGATAATCGCCCTAGGTGAACCAAATCTGGAGAAGATACTATTTTTCAGGAATGTGGTGACACTCTTGCGTTCATTGTTTGTAAGGGCGATTGCTTCCACTCATTTTGATACAAAGTCAACCGCAACAAGAATATACATCACCCAGCGTGAACTCACAAATGAACCCATGCAGTCAAGGCCCCAAATATCAAATAACTCAATCACCAATATCGGATTCATATGTAGCTCTTACCTCATTGAAATTCTTCCTTCTGTTTGGCAATGATAACAAGACTTGGCGAAATCATAAGCATCTTGGTGGATGGTAGGCTAGTAATACCCACACTGCAAGATTTTATTAGTAGTCCGAATACAACTATGATGCCCACCTACAGGTGATAAACGACACACCTCTAGTATATTCATTATCTAAACCTCGGGCACACAGCAACGAATAATGCCATCCACACAAATACGGAACAAGTAAAGCTCATCCCGAAAGAACTTCTTCACATCATGCATAAATTTTTCCTTTGGTGAAATGACAAATTTGATGGAACCAGATCAGTTGCCAAGTAGTTAGCAAACTCTATGAACCACAGAATAAGATCATACGAAGCAGCCAATACATGTTCGTCTGGGAATGGATCATTAATTTCAGCCCCATCTCTTAGCTTGAACATCGCTTCATTCTCTAATCTGGGCAAATGATCGGCAACTTAATATTTTGTCCCCTTTCTATATTTCCACTCAAAATCAAACTTTTATAGCAACAATACCCATCTAATTAACCTCCATTTTACATCCTTTTTAGACATCATATACCTCAATGCAGAATGGGCAGTATGCACTACGACCTTATTACCAAGTAAGTAGGATTGAAATTTCTCGAATGTGAAAACCACAACAAGGAGGCTCATGTTCAGTTACAGTATAGTTCTTTTGAGCCACATTCAGAGCTTTGCTGCTTGTGTCCCACTACCACACCAAGCGCCACTCCACTCGCATCACACATCACTTCAAACGGTTCCCCCCCAATCCTCTGAAATAATGATAGGTGTGGAAACTAACCTTGCTTTCAACTCTCCAAATGCTCTTAGACAAGCATCGTCAAAATCAAACTTATACTCCTTTTTGAGCTGTTTGCACAATGGGTGTGTAATTTTGGAGAAATCCTTGATAAACATTCGATAAAAGCCTGCATGCCCAAGATAACTTCTAACACCTTTAATAGGGATAGATGGTGGAAGCTTTTCTATTACCTCAACTTTAACTCTATCAACTTCAATACCTTTCTTAGAAATCGAATGACCTAGAATATCCCCTATTTCACCATGAAGTGGAACTTTTCCCAATTGAGCACAAGATTGCACTCTTCACACCGTTTTAGTACATCGGCCAGATGCATCAAACAACCATCAAACGAGTCACCTACCATAGAGAAATAATCCATAAATACCTCAATAGTGTCCTCCGCCATATTTGAAAATATCGACATCATGCAACACTGCAAGGTCGCAGGGGTATTACTCAACCCAAATGGCATTCTTCTGAATGTGAAAGTCCCATACGGACAAGTGAAGGTGGAATTCTTTTAGTCTTCTGGAGCAATGGAGATGTTATTGTATCCCAAATACCGATCAACAAAGCAATACAAACCCTTACCGGCAAGGCTATCCAGCATCTGATCCATGACCGACAACGGGAAGTGATCATTTTCTGTCCAAACATTGAATTTGTGGTAGTCGACGATTACTCTCCATCAAGTCACTCGCCGCATCGGAACAAGCTCATTTTTCACATTAGTAACCACAGTAATCCCACCTTTCTTAGGTACACACTGAATAAGGCAAACCCAAATACTATCTACAATAGGGTATATGACTCCAGCATCCAACCATTTGATGATTTCCTTTTTAACGACCTCTTACATAGGTGGATTTAGTCTCCTTTGGTGCTCAATACTTGGCTTGTTATCTAGCATGAGTTGGATTTTATGAGAACAAATGTCAGGAGAAATCCCAATAATGTCCGCAAAAGTCCACCCAGTAGCCCCCTTGAACCTCTTCAACACAAAAACAAATGCCTCTACTTGTACCTCACTCAAATCAGCTGCAATGATTACCAGTAAAGTGCCATCTCTTCCCAAGAATACATACCTCAAATGCGATGGTAGAGCTTTGAGCTCTAATTTTGGAGTTTCTTCCATAGACGATTTTGTGGGTTGAGAGTCGCGATTCTTCATATCTAGCTCCAATTTCTTTGGTTTGGAACGAAATTCAAACATATCAAGTGCGGCAACTAATTCGTTATTGTCTTCAATACCATCACCCTCAAAATTCATCATTACCGTTGCTAATGCATCAACACGAAACCTCTATTCAATAAACACATCAAAACCTCGCTCCACAATATGATTCATAGACCTACATATATTGAAAGTTACCTCTTTATTATTCAACCCGAACTTCATTTTCCCTCACTCCATACCGAGCAAGGTGCGCCTGGTAGTCAAGAATGCTCTCCCAAAGATGATGGGGACCTCAAATTCAACCTCACAATAAAGTATCAAAAAATCTTCCAGAAAAATGAACGACTCCACCTTTACAAGGACATCTTGGAAAACACCAATGGGCTTCGTCACAATTCTTTTGGCCATGAGTAGTCGCATCGTAGTCGGTTTTGGAGCCCCTAAATACAACTTCTTGGAGATAGACAATGGCATCAGATTAATGATAACACCCAAATCACACAATGCCATCACAAAATGCAACAACCCAATGGTACAAGGAATAATGAAAGCACCAGGATCCTCTTTCTTCTGCACAAGTGACCTAGTAGCAGTAGCACTTCAATGTTGCAACCTCTTATCATTCTCAAAACTGATGGCCCTCTTTTTGGTCACCAAATCCTTTATAAACTTCGCATACCCAGGTATTTGTTCCAAAGCCAATATTAATGGAACATTGATGGAAAGTTGTTTCAACATAGTAATGAACCTGCGGTATTTTCCTTCTTCGGTCTACTCCACTAATCTCTGTGGGAATGGTGGTGGACGTCTAGGCATGGGAACAACTTTCTCGGTCACCTCCGCTTCTTTCTCTGCAGCATTCTTAGACTCTCCAGTAACCTCGATCTCATCATCATCTCTTTCTGCCATAATTTCAACCCCAGACGGCATAGAGGGATCAATGGTTTGTCTACCTCCTCGAGTAGTGACTACCATATACTGCGCATCATTCTTCGGATTCTGGAGGGTGTTGTTAAGAAGTATGCCAGGCTAACATAGGTTCAGTGTAGTGGACAACTAATTAAACTGCAGCTCAAGTTGCTTGATCGACACTACATGGGCATTAACTTTTTGAACAATTCTAGACAAGTCATTTCACATCTCCTTCACATACTCATAAGTCACATCAAACCTCTTCATCAATTTGTGCATCATACCCTTAATGCATGACATACTAACCCCAACTTCTATATTACCAGTTTCGCAATTTTTTGGTGGAACATAAGGCCCAACTCTCTCACTTATGTTGCCATAGTTGTTCTGGCTGTAGTTGTTATAGCGATTGTAGTTCCCATCCCAGACATAGTTTCCCTCTCGATTGTAGTTTCCATAGTTCCGACCTTGGTTTCCTTGACCCCTGCGCCAATTATCCAAATTAGAACCTTGTGTGTTGGCTCAGAAACCCCCCCCCCCCCGTCTGATTATTCACCAAGTACGTATCCTCCTTATAGTGGCATTCCTCAACTAGTGGTGATGGAGTCCTAGTTAGGTAATTTACCACATTCACCTTCACTGCACCTCCACTCATATGCTTCAATACCAACCCAAGTTTTTGTCCTCATCTGAGCCATTTCCTCACGAATGTCATCACTAGATTGATTTGGTGCGGATTGAACAACGAATGTGCTTCTTCTAGTATTAAATTTTCTAGTGCTCCATGCGTTATTATTCTAAGAAATCTTCTCCAATTTTTCAGTGATCTCCTCAAAACTGAGCTCACTGTAGGATCCTCCAGTGATAGTAGAGCACAACCTTTCCATTGTCATCCTTCCCTCTATAGAAATACTCTTTCAATGACTCATCATCTATGCGGTGATTCAGAATACTTCTAATGAACGCAGTGAATCTATCCCAAGAACTGCTCACAGACTATCCGGGTAGTCCAACAAAATTATTCAACTTTTCTTTGTGGTTACGCTTCTTAGACACTGGGAAATACTTATCCATGAACAGTCAATGCATTTGGTCCCATCTATGAATTGAATTATATGAAAGATCAGCAAACCATACCGCAGCATCACCGGTGAATGATAGAAGGAAGACTCTCAACCCTATAACATCCATAATCAACTCCGGTTGCCCCACAAAACCCTTACAAACACTTCTAAATTTTGCCATGTGACCATGCGGATCTTCTGAAGCTAGCCCATAAAACAATCCTCTCGTTGTAAGCATCTGCATAAGACTGTTGGTCACCACAAATGTATGCCTTGGAGGTAGAGGAGGAAGAACAATGGGCCCTTCTGATTCAACTATATTGAAGTAAACTCTGTAGTTATCACGCAACCTTTGTTATGGCGGATTATGTACCCTCAATGCATCTCTGATAATATTTCCACCAAGAACCTGAGCTTGCACATTAACAACCATAGGAGACTGCAATTGTACTCCATCACCTAGATTCTCTCTGATTGGATTGATTTGGACCCCTTGATTATTATTTTTTCTCAATGTTTTGCTCAACTTTGGATCGTAAGGGGTCAATTGTTCGCCTCGACTCTGTGTACTTGGCATGCACTAGACTAGAATCTTGTAGAAAATAAAAACAAAAGAAAACGTAAAATCATGAAATAATTGACTAAATTTCAATAATGTAGTTAGACTTAATCCAAAAGACTTATTCCCCGGTAGCGGCGCCAAAATTTGATATGCTCAAATTACACCTCTTTAAAGAAGTTTAAGTGGTTGTCGTCAAATAAAGAACCAACTTGTAGTTTGGGGTTGATCCCACGAGAAATATGGTTCAGACTTAAACTTAACTCACTATTATATTAGTTTTGTAAAATTATTTCTGAAACAAGTAATTAAAGGGGGGGGGGGGGGTTGAAAACAAATAACTGATTGATGTTTAAGTAACAAGTGAGCAGGATTCAAACTTTAAGTTATCATTATGAGAGAGAAACTAGGGTGTATGTGTTCCCCATAAGCTCTTAACGCGGTAATCCTAATAAAAGTAATCATTTCCTAGTGTTTTACATGCAAAGTTTGTAAGTTAGGTATCCCTAGGTGATCTGTCCTTCAAATAGGGAATTTCACTACACACCTTGGTCGGCTACGACTGTTTACTTTACTAACCCTTACCTTTACCTCAGATTAGACTTCACATCAATGTATGGCTTTGTTTTCACCATCGCACCAACTGACATTAGACTATTAGATATCATCTACTAAATCTATGTTGTTAATGCTTTTCTCATTAACTACCTCCTTGGTCTGGAAAGTAGCAACGAGGCGAGTTCTAACGTTGTCCACCGTTAAAAGACTTCTAAGTGAAGGAGTTGCCAATAGATGCATAAACACTATTCAAGAATTACTTAATTATTATTCATACATTGTTAATTTCTCATAGTTCCCACAACCCTAGTTGTGGATTTACCTACTCATGCTTGAAAGAACACAATTTATGTGTTTATAAGAAAAAATCATGAACTTACGATCAGAGTAGAAGAAACCTGAAATCTCTAATTGAATTTCAAAGTCAAAATCCTGTAAAACAAAATTCGGAAATCAAATTGCTAAACTTTTCAAGTTAATTCCCAAAGAAAATACCAAGAACTAAAAGTAAACAATAATTTCTAAACCCCAAAAATGAGGTTTACATATATTATTATACAAAAACATGTTCTAAAAGAAAGTAACCAAAATAAGGAAATAAACTTCTGGAATGCCACATCAATCAATGAGTCGAACTACGGACCGTGGGTTGACCTATGATCTGTGGGTCAACACATGGAACTTTTCAGCAGGGACTGTGATGAGTCTACAAATTGGACTAATTTAGGGCTGTATTTTTATAGAAATTGTGTCCTCAAATGCTTATTTTTATCTCAATATCTGATAAAAACTATTAAGCTTTAGGTATTTGAAGTTTGAAAGAAAGCATGGACACTAAGTCGCAAAAAGGAATGAAAAGGATGAAAAGAACGAAGAAATGAATGCCTAAGGATCGCCCAGCCCACTTGGCAAGTCGCCAAAGGGTCCTACTTTGCCTTTTGTTCCAATGGGCTGAGCCCTGAATGAAAGGATAAAGTCGGCGGAAAAAAGGAGCAGTCGACGCATCACCGAGAAGTTACGCCCAATAACCCAGAGCACGATGATGCTGAAGGCTAGTGCAAGACGGAGATCAAATACACCAAAGGGCTTATTGCGGAGTTGATCAGCGATTCCGTCTAACGACGTCGAATGATCCGCTGCAGCATAAATATGTGAAAACTATAAATACTAGTTAGAGTTGCAGTTTTAAGAGTCGAACAATTATTACAATTTTCATATAGAATAGTACTTTTTGATATTTTTTGTTCTAAGTTTGAGAGGGTTTTGAATACTTGAAGATCCAAAGGGTTTCATCTTCAAGATTTGGATTTGAGTCTCTTGGATTCTTCTATTGTGGCTTGTATCAAGACTTAAATCTACATACCCAGCTGAATGAGAGCTTAATTTGGTATAAATTTCTATCTCTTATACATGTGTGGCTAAAATCCCCAATTCTTGGGGTGTTATTTAGCGAATATGGATTAAGATAATTGTTGGGTCTTGCTTGTAGATAGTTTAATCGTAGTTTAATTGTGATTTCGTTTAGTAGTGGTGGATGAATTTAATGAATTTGTAGTTTCAAATACAAGTTTATTTATGTGTTTTCGGCTTCCTTCAGAGATAGGTCGTAAAACTAAAACGACTAAATTGATGGCCGGTGGGAGTGGGTTGACATGAGGTTCAGCTCGAGAGAGTAAATCCTAGTCTCATTCCAATACACTGAGCTCGAGAGAGAGTGAGTGGGTTAAGGCGTAGGTTGGTCTTCATGCGGCAAGTGGGTGTCCGAGAAGAACGCAATTGAAACGGGGTAAGCTGCTCGAGAGAGAGCTTATCCCCTTTAAAGTTTAGCCTAGTCACAATTATTCTATGAATCTCATATCGAAAGCATGTACCCAATAATCTAGCTTAACTTGCATTCCCGTCACATCCCAAGCATCCCCTCTCATTACATCGAAATCCTTGTTTATTTTGCTAGTTTTACTTACTAGTGACAACACCTAATTGTTAATTGATACTGTTATGTACCCTTTAATTTAAAATGTTTTTAATCGTTAATGTCTTTAGCTACGACTACTTAGAAATAAATTTTATTTTTCTTTTAATTCTTAAAACAACTCTCTTTGGAACGATCCCAACCATTGGTTGGGTTACTAAACTATTGCATGATCGTAGACACTTGCATCGGAAGTTGTGTCTTGATTATGCAAACATCAAAATGGTGCTGCTGCTGGGGAGTGGTGTTATTTGGAATTCCTAGTTAAGTATAATTTCTATTTTTAATAGTTGTAGTTTTACTAATTTTATTTTTAGTTTTCTTTTTCTCTAAGTTTTTGTATGCAAAAACCCTAAGCATGGCTGAGGAAAGTGGTGGCAAGTTAGCTGAGGCGAACCAAGAAGTTGAGGGTTACTCCAAGTTAGCTGCACTAGTAACTCAGCTGAAAGACTTGGCCACCAAAATCTCAAAGGTGGAAAACCAGTGCAAGAACCAAAGGAGGCACATACCTCCTTATGAGCAAGAAAGGTCTAGGAGCAACGAAAATAAACGAGTAAGATATTAATCATTCTCCAAAAGCTTCACGAGTAAGATATAATGGTAGAGGCGATAAGGGAAAGCATAGAGGTACTGAATCAGATGAGTGGCTCTCACTCAAGATCAATCAAGTTGATTGAGGACCTCTTGGACCACGCATTTCCTCATCTCTACCCAAATAGTAAAGACGGGTTGCCAAGTGGCATTAGGTCTAACACTAGAGACGATGTTTGACTGGTACCTCGTGTAGAGCCACAACGTTAAATAAGGCGCTCTTTAGGAAGCAACCCAAGGTTTTAAATTCTTTAGTTTGCTTTTATTAATAATGGTGTGTTGATTTTGTAGGTTAAAATGAAGAATGTGTTGACAAGTTTAGGTTGGCGAAATAAGGATCCAGTTGGTGAATCGCAGAACTTCTTGGCGATCCCGCTAGTGTCCGCCATTTGGACCTCCATGTAAACTGGAAGCCCTGTAAAACTCAGAGAGATAGGAGACCATTCGGTGAATCGCCGATTATATCGGCGAGCAATACTAACGTCATCGAATGGTCATGAACTGGACGGTTTATAATGGCCATAAGTCTTAAAATTCTAACTTCTTCACTTTCCCTAGCTTTTTAAACATCAAAACTCACACCAAGGTAGTACTCTTAATTTCCTTGCTTTCAATTAGTATTTTAGTTATTGATTGGTGCTCAAAAGTAGGATTTCTTTGCCACCTATCATTTCAATCGGTACTGAAGATTAGTTTCTAAAACCACAACATTAGTTTCAAAAGTTTTGTAATCATTCATAATGATCGTAATGTATTGTTGTGTGATGGGCCTCTCTGATATCATTAGAATGCTTAAGTGGCTATTATAATTTGAAAATCTTGCTTGTATTGTCTGATTGCCTAATTCCCGTAATTTTTGTGCTTTTTAATAAATTATGTTGTGATTGTGTGTCGTTAGATTGACTGGGTGAAGTGTGAGTAGCCCACGTTTGTGCTAAATGTCAAAAATTTTCCCAAAGATAGAGCGAGTGACACCACTCTTAAGAGCAAATATCGTCAAATGGCAAAATTAGGCAAATCCAGAAGAAATCCGAGTATCCCGGGTCAGTGGGAAGTGTTGGCCTTGTTTGAATTTCATTAGTGCATGCTTTGAATTTGTTTTTGGGGTTTGTGACATTGAATTCGAGAAGGTGGATTGAAAATGGGCTCGTTGGGCCATTTGGCGAGTTCGGTCGAACTTGTCGAATCGTTCGGCGGTTCGCCCAATGTCTCCATGTCACCCTTAATATCATGTCAAATTGGATGTTTGAGTCTGTAACTTTCGGCGAGAAGCCATGGGTCGTCGAAAGTACTGGGCGACTCGCCCAAAGTACTCTTGATCGCCCGTTGTATGCTATTTTGACCGCCTAATGCACTGTAACTTTTTGCGGACAAACCCATGCTCGCCGAAAGTAGTCGGTGATTCTCCAAAATGAGCTTCCCATCACCGACTTCCTATAATTTAAAGCCAATCATTTTGGCGAGCCTGAGTTAGTTCGCCAAAGACGTTCGGCGACTTGCCGATCCACTTGGCGAGTCTTCCTGTAATAGATTGCCTGTGGTTCTATTTGATTTTTCCCCTAACTCTTCCCAATATTTTGTAGATATGACTAAACCTAACAAAGCAGGTAGCAACACACCACCCTGAGGCAAAGAAGAAGGGATCACAATCAATGAGGAAGAAACTACATCCACGAACAAGGCTACTAAACTTTCCACAACTGGTGGGAAAGGGAAGGGCAAGGACAAAACCATTGAGCTATCAGATGCAAGTTCCGACAGTACTAGTTTTTACACTAATAGCCCAAAAATATATGACAGTGAGAGTATGGGTTCTGATGAAGATGAATTGATGGCGGCACGGAGGAATCAGTTACAATCGAAATAGCTAAACGACCCATCTCAGATCAGAAATCCTCGATCCACCACTCCGACTCCTCCAGTTCAAAAGCAGGCAATAACACTGGAACTTCCAGTACAAAGCCCCCCACCTAAATCAACGAATAGATTAAAGTCTGAGGGGTTGAGAACGATCATTGAGGAAAAAGGGCTATCCATAGATGGGGTGATCAATAGGTATCCCGAGATAATGGAGTGCCTGAAATATCACAAATTTCAAATCTTCAGAAAACCCCGTGGCTCTTACATACGAAGTTGGGTTAGAGAATTTTACAATGCGTACAGTGCATTGGTACCTCAACGGAAGAGGATAGTATCGTCTTTCAAAGTAGTTGACTACGTGGTTGTCAGAGGAAGGAAGGTACCATGTGACAGTGAGGCTATCAACAAAGCCTAGGGTATGTCCAATAAGATTAATGATCACTACCAGCACTTGATCAAAATAGAGAGGTTGGATGAGATGAAAAAGTGGTTAGCCCCGTTAATCTCAAATGAAAATCCTCCAAAATGGTTAGCAGAAGGAGTTTCGATTGAAAAATAGATCTAAACGTAGCTACAAGAAACTTTTTCGGATTCTTCAGCAGCACAAATATGACATCACAGAATGAATCAACCCTTCGCCTTGCTAAGGCAGTTTATCTTGGATGAATCATAGAGAAAACCAAGATAAATCTAGGGATGATCATTGCTTCTGAGATCCATATGTGTGCAAAGTAGATCCAAACATCTCTCCCATTCCTGGTATTAATCATTGCATTATGAAAAAATGCTCGGGCGTGAAATGACCCAAAAGGTTCTTAAAAATGTGCTTCGGAAGTTACCGGAACTTGTTTAGCTATATCAAAAAAAATCCGTTTCGTTTTTTGAAAATCCGACTTCATATTCTTGTTTAGGGGGTCAAATTGAGTGGGAAATGGGTCTAACCCAAATTTTAGAGCAACCGTATCAAAATCCGAAATTTCCAAGTGAAGCCTTTTTCGAGGGTCTACTTTGAAGGGTCATATATCCTAGCACACAAATAATTGGGTGGCGCATAACGTATCCATGGAAATCCCTTTGAGTTAGCTACCTAACGCACTTCGTTTCACCTCATTCGGAGTTCGGACGAAGAAGTTATGCCCATTTTCGTAAAATCTGTCCGGCAGGAAATGCAATTTCCAGTGAGCGTTTTAACTGTTCACCTGCCTCATTTTTTTTTTCTAAGTGTTGGACCATTTTTCCAAAGGGCATATGTTATTTCCTATATACCATTAGTTCAATTCCCATCTCTAAAACATTTCCCAAAACACCTCTCCCATACTTAGACACATTTTCTCTCAAGTTCTCTCAAGAACCCTAATCCAAAACCTTCCTCAAGATTGAAGAGACTCTTGCTCCAAGTTCCAAGCTTCCATTGAAGACACTCTCAAGACCTTCATAAGAACTCAAGGTATGTGGTGTTGAACTCATGGGTCCTTCCACCCATAGTGCCTAGACTCTATTCTACTCACTAATTCATGGTTTAAGTTAAGATTCATAAATTAGTCTTGTTCTTTGTAATAATTTCCTGCACATTGAATTTTAAACATGAAAAGTGATTGTTTTGAGCATGTTGTGACTCTAGAACTTGAATCTAAATTTGGAATGGATGTGGAGATTTTCATGTGGTATTGTGGGTGTTAAAAGGTGTTGTTGTAGGTTGTTCACTGGTTTGGCTGCATAATTACTACCCTATTTTCCATGCTCTTTGATTCCATTACATGCCTTCAAGGTGTTTGACAAAATGTCCAACTATGGAGAATTGATGAATCGATGCTTTAAAGCTTGAGTTATGAGATGTATGGCAATCCAGAGATGTGTTGATGACAAACTAAGCTTGTGTATATGTTCATTCCATACGTGAGATTGCATTAGAGCCTAATGGGAATTTCCTATATAAAGTGTTGCATGACCATGCCCGGTCCGGGGGAAAAGAACCGGACAACCATGTGAGAGGTTTATATCTCACCACCTAGGATGCTTGGGGTGTGACCAACATCAACCATGTGAGAGGTTTATATCTCACCACCTAGGATGCTTGGGGTGTGACCAACATCAACCATGTGAGAGGTTTATATCTCACCACCTAGGATGCTTGGGGTGTGACCAACATCAACCATGTGAGGGGTTTATACCTTGCCACCAGGGTGTCCGGGTGTGAACGGCATCCCCCATCCTAAGTTGGGGTTATAGATTGGTTGGATCATGCATACACATATGATATCTACTATTAGTATAGATTTACTTAAACATGTTTTGACTTCACTTTGATCATGCATCCTCATATTGTTATTCATAATGCCTATGAAACTATTTCTTGTATTTCGATTGTGTCCTTGTCTATTGTTGTGTTGCACCCCGCATACTTAGTACATTCCAAGTACTAACGCATATTTTGCCTACATGATGTCACCATGTAGGGACCGGAGCTACTCTTGATCCTTCTCTCCATTCACGTGGCTAGTACGGTGCTTATCCGAGTTTGTTGGTGAGTCCTCAATGATTCGAGGGCTATGTTATGTTTCCTACTCCTATGTTTTGAGACTTTAGCTTGCAATTGTATTTTGACTATGAGGGGAGCCGGTAGTATGTCATGGCCCCCGTCCTATCTATGTATGTAGAGGTGTGCGTTGGACAAGTATTTTGTAAATGAGCTTGACTCTTGTTCTATGATGTCATTTTGAAATGGTTTGCCCTTAGTCCCTATTTCCCGTTAATTAATGTTGAATGTACTTCCGCGACCGATGAAGTGTGATGACAAGTTTGAGAGGCTTGTTTGGGGTTCCTTCGGGTTCCTCATTCGCCATGTCACGTCTAGGCCCTAGGCTTGGGTCGTGACAAGCTTGGTATCAGAGCACTAGGTTGTTAAATCCTCGGAGTCCAACACACCGCGTTGAGTAGAGTCCTAATCATGGTTGTGAAGCGCGCCACGACTATGAATGGGAGGCTACAAAACGTTTTAGGAAAGGTTTCCCTTCTTCATGTTCTATGTCGTGCTTAGAGTGCGATAAGGTGATTCCTCCCTAACGCTTGTTCTTTGGATTGCTAGATCATCATGCCAAACATGAGGGGAAGACGGGCCCGATCACCGGAAGAGCCACCCACCAATGGTGAGCTCCGTGATGCACTCACCATGCTTGCACAAGTGGTAGCTAACCAAGTGCAACAAGGAGCCCAAGCTCCTCGAACTACCACCCCGGGGGAAAGGGTGAGAGATTTCATGAGGATGAACCCTCCGGTCTTCCATGGTTCAAAGGTGGATGAGGACCCGCAAGAGTTCATCGATGAGGTATGCAAAATCTTGACCATTATGGATGTTGGTGCTTGTGAGAAGGCGGAATTGGCGGCCTACCAACTCAAGGGGGTTGCTCAAATTTGGTTTGATCAATGGAAGGGTGAGAAAGGTAATGGCTATGTGGTGTTGTGGGAGGAGTTTAAACTTGCTTTCCTTAATAGGTTCTTCCCTCTTGAGCTTAGGGAGGCAAAGTTGGTGGAGTTCATGAACTTGAAGCAAGGAGCTATGAGTGTGAGGGAGTATGCCCTCAAATTTGTCCAACTCTCCAAGTATGCACCTCACTTGGTGGCCGACTCTAGGTCGAGGATGAACAAATTTGTGATGGGTGTATCCGACTTGGTTAGTGAGGAGTGTCGGTCCGCTATGCTCATTGGAGATATGGATTTGTCTCGGTTGATGACTTATGCCGAGCAAATGGAGGAGGAGAAATTGAGGAAGAGAAGGGGGCACGAGGCCAAGAGGGCCCGATTGGAGAATAGGTTCCCTAAGGGTGCTAGATTTCATCAAGGCCGAGGAAACCCTCATGTCAACCGGGGATTTGCTATCAATGTTCCTAGACCTCAAGGGGGAGGTGAAGTGGGTTCTATGGATGTATGCCCTAAGTGTGGGAGGAAGCATGGTGGTCCTTGCATGAAGGGTTCGGGTGCTTGCTTTGAATGTGGAGAAGTGGGTCATAAGAGGTTTGAATGTCCCAAGATCCGCAACAAGGTCCGAAGTGCTAACACTACTCCTTTGGGTAGAGGTGCTTCTCAAAGTGGTGCCCCAAGGGACAATCGATTTTATGCTTTGCATGGTAGACAAGGTGTTAATGAGACTCCGGATGTGGTGACCGGTATGTTGCAAATCTTTGATCTTGATGTTTATACTTTGATTGATCCGGGTGCCACCCTTTCCTTTGTTACCCCCTTAGTTGCTAGAAAATTTCATGTCGAGTCGGAATTGTTGCATGAGTCATATGAAGTATCCACTCCCATTGGTGTCTCTATTGTTGCTAGAAAAGTGTATAGAAATTGTCCGGTTTGCATATTAAATAAGTTGTTGCCTTGTGATCTTGTTGAGTTGAACATGGTGGATTTTGATGTTATTCTTGGGATGGATTGGTTGCATGCATATTATGCTTCTATTGATTGTAGGACTCGTAAAGTCAAGTTCCGATTTCCTAATGAACCCGTCCTTGAGTGGGAGAGCCGGGATGTTGTGGTGAAGGGGAAATTCATTTCTTGCATTAAAGCCCATAGGTTGATTTCCAAAGGGTGCTTGTACCATATTGTGAGAGTCAATGATGTGGAGTCTAAAGTCCCTCCTATTGAGTCTATTCCGGTTGTTAATGAGTTTCTAGATGTCTTCCCAGAAGACCTTCCCGGTGTCCCTCCCGAAAGGGAGATAGATCTTGGTATAGACCTCCTTCCCGATACTCAACCTATTTCTATCCCCCCTTACCGTATGGCCCCGGCGGAGTTGAAAGAGTTGAAAGAGCAATTAAAAG
Organism: Solanum stenotomum; assembly: GCF_019186545.1. NCBI lineage: Eukaryota > Viridiplantae > Streptophyta > Magnoliopsida > Solanales > Solanaceae > Solanum > Solanum stenotomum. The sequence continues at coordinate 39,883,470 of NC_064282.1, forward strand.
ATTTGTTAGAGAAGGGGTTTATTAGACCTAGTCATTCTCCCTGGGGTGCTCCGGTTTTGTTTGTGAAGAAGAAAGATGGGTCTCTTAGAATGTGTATTGATTATCGACAACTTAATAGGGTCACCGTCAAGAATAGGTATCCTCTTCCAAGGATTGACGATTTATTTGACCAATTGCATGGGGCTAGTCACTTCTCTAAGATTGATCTTCGGTCAGGGTATCATCAAGTGAAGGTGAGGGAGTGTGATATTCTCAAGACGGCCTTTCGTACTAGGTATGGGCACTATGAGTTTGTGGTGATGTCTTTCGGGTTGACTAATGCTCCGGCTCTCTTTATGGATTTGATGAATAGGGTTTTCAAACCCTACCTTGATTCTTTTGTGGTGGTGTTTATAGATGACATCTTGATCTATTCTCGGGGTGAGGAAGAGCACAAGGGTCACTTGAGGGTTGTACTCCAAAGATTGAGGGAAGAGAAGTTGTACGCTAAATATGAAAAGTGTGAGTTTTGGTTGAAGGAAGTTGCTTTCCTAGGCCATGTGGTGTCGGGGGATGGTATTAAGGTGGATCCTAAGAAGACCGATGTTATTAGGAATTGGCCTAGACCTTTGACCCCGTCGGATATAAGGAGTTTCTTGGGTTTAGCGGGTTATTATAGGAGATTTGTGGAAGGGTTTTCTTCTCTTGCTTCTCCTATGACTAAGTTGACTCAAAAGAAGGCTAAATTTGTGTGGTCGGATGAGTGTGAGGAAAGCTTCCAAACTTTGAAACAAAGGATTGTGTCCGCTCTTATTTTGTCACTTCCGGATGGGTTACAAGGTTTTGTTGTTTATTGTGATGCTTCCCGCATTGGTTTGGGTTGTGTGTTGATGCAAAGTGGTAAGGTTATAGCCTATGCTTCTAGGCAACTTAAGGTTCATGAAAAAAATTTACCCAACCTATGATCTTGAATTGGCCGCCGTGGTTTTTACTTTAAAGATTTGGCGTCATTATTTGTATGGGGTGCATGTTGATATCTTCACCGACCATAAGAATCTCCAATATGTGTTCACGCAAAAAGATCTTAACTTGAGACAAAGGAGGTGGTTAGAATTCCTTATGGATTATGATATTAGTGTTCACTATCATCCGGGGAAAGCTAATGTGGTGGCGGATGCATTGAGTAGAGTGTCCATGGGTAGCTTGGCTCATGTGGAGGTCCATCGGTTGGCCAAATTAGGAGTTAGGTTAGAAGGGGTGGATAGTGGAGGAGTAGTTGTTGTTGATGGTTCAAGGTCTTCCTCGGTTGATGAGGTGATAGTCAAGCAAGATCTTGATCCTTCTTTGGTAGAATTAAAGGCTTCGGTGAGTAGTGGGAAGGTGGAGGTTTTCTCCCCAGGGGGAGATGGTGCCCTTAGGTACCAAGGTAGATTATGTGTTCCTTGTGTGGATGGTGTGAGGGAAAGAATCCTTGATGAGGCTCATAATTCTTTTTATTCTTTTCATCCGGGGTCAACAAAGATGTATAGAGACTTGAGGGATGTGTATTGGTGGGGCGGTATGAAGAAGGACATTGCAAAATTTGTTTCAGGTTGCCATAGTTGTCAACAAGTCAAGGCCGAACGTCAAAGGCCGGGTGGCCTAACTCAAGACATTGAGATACCTACTTGGAAGTGGGAAGAAATCAACATGGA
>NC_064282.1:39886095-39891465 GCF_019186545.1 Solanum stenotomum
AAGGTGCTTTGGAGAAATCAACAAGTGGAGAGTGCTACTTGGGAGGCCGAAGCGGACATGCAAACACGTCTCAGCCCCTGAATCATTAATGTGCATATATGTTTAAATTGATGAGTTATGGATGCTTTACACTAAGTTTTGAAATCTTGAAGTGATGTTTAAATAAAATTTTTGCATTCATGTTGGGGCTGATATGTTCTTACTAAGTCTTGCCTTGTACGTCTCTTCCACATTCAGGGACGAATGTTCCGAAGGGGGAGATATTGAAATGACCCAAAAGGTTCTTAAAAATGTGCTTCGAAAGTTACCGAAAACTTGTTTAGCTATATCAAAAATAATCCATTTTGTTTTTCGAAAATCCGACTTCATATTCTTGTTTAGGGGGTCAAATTGAGTGGGAAATGGGTCTAACCCAAATTTTAGAGCAACCGTATCAAAATCCGAAATTTCCAAGTGAAATATTTTTCAAGGGTCTACTTTGGAGGGTCATATCTCCTAGCACACAAATAATTGGGTGTCCCATAACATATCCATGGAAATCCCTTTGAGTTAGCTACGTAACGTAGTTCGTTACCCCTCATTCGGAGTTCGGACGAAGAAGTTATGCCCATTTTCGTAAAATCTGTCCGGCAGGAAATGCAATTTCCAGTGAGCGTTTTTACTGTTCACCCGCCTCATTTTTTTTTCTAAGTGTTGTACCATTTTTCCAAAGGGCATATGTTATTTCCTATATACCATTAGTTCAATTCTCATCTCTAAAACATTTCCCAAAACACCTCTCCCATACTTAGACACATTTTCTCTCAAGTTCTCTCAAGAATCCTAATCCAAAACCTTCCTTAAGATTGAAGGAACTCTTGCTCCAAGTTCCAAGCTTCCATTGAAGACACTCTCAAGACCTTCATAAGAACTCAATGTATGTGGTGTTGAACTCATGGGTCCTTCCACCTATAGTGTCTGGACTCTATTCTACTCACTAATTCATGGTTTAAGTTAAGATTCATAAATTAGTCTTGTTCCTTGTAATAATTTCCTGCACATTGAATTTTAAACATGAAAAGTGATTGTTTTGAGCATGTTGTGACTCTAGAACTTGAAGCTAAATTTGGAATGGATGTGGAGATTTTCATGTGGTATTATGGGTGTTAAAAGGTGTTGTTGTAAGTTGTTCACTAGTTTGGCTGCATAATTACTACCCTATTTTCCATGATCTTCGATTCCATTACATGCCTTCAAGGTATTTGACAAAATGTCCAACTATGGAGAATTGATGAATCGATGCTTTAAAGCTTGAGTTATGAGATGTATGGCAATCCAGAGATGTTATGATGACAAACTAAGCTTGTGTATATGTTCATTACATACGTAAGATTGCATTAGAGCCTAATGGGAATTTCCTATATAAAGTGTTGCATGACCATGCCCGGTCCGGGGGAAAAGAACCGGACAACCATGTGAGAGGTTTATATCTCATCACCTAGGATTCTTGGAGTGTGACCAACATCTACCATGTGAGAGATTTATATCTCACCACCTAGGATGCTTGGGGTGTGACCAACATCAACCATGTGAGGGGTTTATACCTTGCCACCAGGGTGTCCGGGTGTGAACGGCATCCCCCATCCTAAGTTGGGGTTATAGATTGGTTGGATCATGCATACACATATGATATCTACTATTAGTATAGATTTACTTAAACATGTTTTGACTTCACTTTGATCATGCATCCTCATATTGTTATTCATAATGCCTATGAAACTATTTCTTGTATTTCGATTGTGTCCTTGTCTATTGTTGTGTTGCACCCCACATACTTAGTACATTCCAAGTACTAACGCATATTTTGCCTACATGATGTCACCATGTAGGGACCGGAGCTACTCTTGATCCTTCTCTCCATTCACGTGGCTAGTACGGTGCTTATCCGAGTTTGTTGGTGAGTCCTCAATGATTCGTGGGCTATGTTATGTTTCCTACTCCTATGTTTTGAGACTTTAGCTTGCAGTTGTATTTTGACTATGAGGGGAGCCGGTAGTATGTCATGGCCCCCGTCCTATCTATGTATGTAGAGGTGTGCATTGGACAAGTATTTTGTAAATGAGCTTGACTCTTGTTCTATGATGTCTTTTTGAAATGGTTTGCCCTTAGTCCCTATTTCTCGTTAATTAATGTTGATTTTACTTCAGCGACCGATGAAGTGTGATGACAAGTTTGAGAGGCTTGTTTGGAGTTCCTTCGGGTTCCTCATTCGCCATGTCACGTCTAGGCCCTAGACTTGGGTCGTGACACCTTCACCAATGGAGCCCCTTCGAAACCCCCAATTTCAAAGTAAGAAATCTCAAAATTTAGGGTTTGAATTCAATATCATGGATTTCTTTCACATTCATTTTAAATGATTGGATTATTTTTTATTGTGGATATGTTGATGATTTTATATTGTTTTAAGTTGAGATCGTCAAGAATCCATGAATTCCCCTATTTTCCCAATTTGGATCTTAAAGTGTGGGTATTGATTGATGCAAGTAGAATATGATAGAATTATGCATGTAGTAATTAAAATATATGAATTATGTTATCATCCATGTCTAATGTAGTAATTTTAGATGTGTTGATTGATGAGTCCACGATTTGGACTCATTCAGGGGTTTATTTTAATAGATTTAGTGTCCTTAAATGCTTATTTTGTGCAAATATCTGATGTAAATCCTTGATTTCCAGGTATTTGGATTGAGGAACAAAGCATGTACACTAATAAGCAAAAAGGAACAAGGCAGTTTAAAGAACAAGGAAAAGAAGGTCTGGTGATCACCTAACCCATTGGGCGAGTCGCCGAATGGCTAATATCTCACCTAAAGTTCCAAAGTGTCAAGCCTTGAAGGAGAAAATTATGTCAGCGATGGAATGGAGCAGTCAGCGATGGAATGGAGCAGTCGGCGTGTCGCCTAACGATTCCGCGGTGCAGTGCTAGATCGCTAAAAGTTACAGAACTTGAAGATACTAAAGGGCAAAGCAAAAAGGCGATGGAATTGACCAAAGGGTGGATCGGTGATTCCCACTTTTTGAGACGAAAGTTCCTTCGCAACATACTTTTAGCGGTTATAAATACATTTTAAAATTCTTACTTTAATATAAAGTTTTTATCAGTTTTCACAATTCTAATTTTATCAATCAATTTTAGAACTCAGAGTTTGAAGATAATATATTCCTTAGCTTTGAAGATTTGAAGATTTCCATTTTTGAGAAATTGGAAGTGGGTCTTTGATATTCTTCAACCTTGACATTTCTAAAGATGAAATTAATTTTACCCAGTTGATAGAAACACAATTTGGTAACGATTTCTATCTTTTTATGATGTCTAGCAAAAATCCCAATTCTTGGGGTGTGATTATGTGGTTATGGGTTAATTAATAGTGTAAATTTTGTTTAAAAGTGATTTCAATCAGTAATTGTGGTTTAATTTAAAGGGTTGCAGTTGTTAATGCAATACTAACTTTGTGTTTTTGGCTTGCTCGAGAGAGAGGTTTTAAAACCAAGGTTACTGATTTGATGGTCTGTAGGTTGTCATAGGTTCAACTCGAGAGAGTGAATCCTAAACCCTTTTCCACACATTCAGCTCGAGAGAGTGAATAGACTTCCGATCACATCCCAAGAACCCGTCTCTTTACTTATTCTTTAGTGTTATTTGTTGCTGCTGTAGTTAATAATTACAATCAACCACTCCCTCCTGTTATTTGACACTTGTCTCACACCGTTAATTTGAACCATGCTTTTATTCGTAAATATTTTTACCTATGATTGACTTGAACATATATTGTACTTGACTCTTGATTCTTAAGCACGTACCACTCCCTGTGGGATTCGACCCCAACTCACATAGTTGGGTTATATGACTAAGGATCATTGGCACTTAGTATTGGAAGAAGTGTCCTGATACGTGAAATCAAAATGGCACCCCTGCCGGGCAGTGGTGTTGGTTAAGATTCTTGAGTTAAGTTGAATTTTGTTCTTCTTAGTTATAGTTGAACCTACTTAATTTTAGTTTTGTTTTGCTTGTTTGTGTTTTAAACAGGAAGTATGAGTGTGAACGGCAGCAATGGTAGCCAAGTAGGCCACAAAGATGACATCGGAAACCTCAACAATGTCAACGAGCCTAATGCTGTGACCCCCATCTTATGGGTGGTATTGGTGCCATTCACTTGCCCCCAGCCAAAGCTAATGTGGTGTTCCACATCACAAGAACTATCTTGCAACTCTTGCAATTAAAGTGCTTGTTTTGTGGTTTTGCTCATGAGGATCCCCATGAGCATATTAGAAACTTCATGGATGTTTGTCGACGGTTCTCCTTCAAGAACATATACCAAGAGTTGGTCCGATTGAGGTTGTTCCCATTCTCTTTGATGGAAGAAGAATGTAAGTGGCTAGCTGAATTGCCACGTGAATCAATTACTTCGTGGGAGGAGTTGATTACAACATTTCTAGTGCAATTTTTCCCTCCTTCGAAGATGATGACTCTTTGGTATAGCATTCAGAGGTTCAAGTGTCTGGTGGGCGAGCCAATTCATAAAACTTGGCTACGATTCAAGAAGGTGGTGCTGCAATGCCCAACTCATGGCTTGCCCGATAACGTGTTGCTGCAATATTTTTACTCGAGCTTTGACTCGGTAAACAAGGGTATTGCTGACCAACTTTCTACGGGAGGTTTGATGCAGTAACCTTATGTGATAGTGGCCAGCTCTTTGATGGCATGACCATAATCAATCGGGCATGGTATATGTCACGACCCGAGAGTACCCCCTAGTCGTAACATGGCGTATTCGACCCCGAAGGGGCCTTATACGAGCCACATAGTCATTCATTGCATTCAATAATGAAAATAGTGCGGAATAAAAAAAACTTATTTACATCCACACATTTGAACTTCATTAAAACAACTTAAAAAACACACACAGCGGAAGTTTAAGTCTGACATGGCCATCTTAGACACAATCACAAAACATAAGTAGGGACACGGCCCTTTACAATCAAAAGAAGTCTATTAAATCTATTACATGAACAAAAGGACTTAAAAGTCTTATCCTCGAATCCATGAGGACATACCAAGTCTTGGAGGAAAGCAATCCAACACTTCAAACTAGCTAAGAGTGATCACTTGCCGGAACCTACACTTATAGAAAATAGAGAAATATGGAATTAGCACAATTAAGTACTAAGTATGATGACCATGCAAAACATGCTTTAAAAGGGACATTTTGGTTAGAAACCATGCATTATGCCACTTTTTGAAGTACCATGAATAGTTGCATAAAAGACATACAATACAAGCATAAACATCAAGTAAGTCATAATATTACCTTTAAACAATTTCAACAT
>NC_064282.1:39893318-39926151 GCF_019186545.1 Solanum stenotomum
ACAGATTTTACGAAAATGGGCATAACTTCTTCGTCCGAACTCCGAATGAGATGAAACGAAGTGCGTTAGGTAGCTAACTCAAAGGGCTTTCCATGGATATATTATTGGTCACCCAAATAATTTGTGTGCTAGGAGATATAACCCTCCAAAGTAGACCCTCGAAAAAGGCTTCACTTTGAAATTTCGGATTTTGATACGGTTGCTCTAAAATTTGGGTTAGACCCATTTCCCACTCAATTTGACCCCCTAAACAAGAATATGAAGTCGGATTTTCGAAAAACGAAATGGATCTTTTTATATAGAGCTAAACAAGTTTCCGGTAACTTCCGAAGCACATTTTTAAGAACTTTTTGGGTCAAATTCAAATATAATCATTTCATTAAGTTCTCGACTCCAAACTCACATGTGAGGCTCTAGTTTCACTCTATCATTTTCGGGTCGTTACAGTAGACCCATGAAGACCATGTCTCCCCTCTCACGTTTAAATTGACCAAAGAGTTGATGGAGAAATTCTAAGAGAGGGACCAGAACATGTCCAAGATCATGACACGACTTGACATTTTGTCTAAAGATGTCATGGGAGCTGGTGCTCGGAGTGTCAATGCCATGGATGTCGGGTGTGCTAATCGTGATAAGGCAATGTTTGAGGCTTTGTACAACGAAAAGGTGAATTTTCTAGCCAACCAAGGTGGTGGTTACCATTCAAACTACCCGAGGTAGGGTGTTAACCAAGGTTGGAATAAGGATGAAGGTTTGAAAGATTGTTATCGAAAATGGAGGGATCAAAATTCTAATTGGAAGGATGGGGAGAAGGATATGTATGTGCCTCCCCATGAGCGCCAAAAGCCAAAGGATTCAGAGGGTGGACGGTCAGATGATATGCTTTCTCCTATCCTCAACAAAGTTGAGGGGTTAGACAAGATTTTGAAAGAAATGAAAGAAGATGTGTCGACCCTTAGCTAGACTATTACATCCCATTCTATCTCGATCAAACAGTTGGAGACCCAGATGGGTCATATCTCGTCTTATTTTAACCTGAGACAGCAAGGGGGTTTTCCTAATAATACTATGGCTAACCCCAAGAATGAGGTTTGAGTGTGGGCTTGTGTCGGGCCACGACGTTAACTAAGGCCTTCTTGGGAGGCTACCCATGCGTTTTATTGCTTTATTTTTGTTTTATAAATAATGGTGTGTTGATTTTCCAGGTTGAAGTGTAGAAATTGTTAGAAAGGTAGAAATTGGCGAGCTAAAAGCCCAGTCTGCACATCACCGAAGCGGTTGGCCAGCCCGACTTCGACCGTCGTTGTATTCAAGACAATTTTAAATTGGAATTTGTCAAACTCAATGAGCCCAGGAGAAACTTGGCGAATCACCGACCAGGTCGGCGATCACGATCTAGTCTGCCGTTTGGACCCCCATATTAACTGAAGGTCCAGTAAAACTCAGCGAGGTAACTGCCCACTCAACATATGGACGAGTGAGTCAGCGATCTAGACTAAAGTCGCCGAATGGGCGAGAACTCGATGGTTTTTAAAGGTCAAAGGTTCAAACTTCCAACTCTTGCACTTTCCCTCACTTTTGAACTTCTCAAACTCACACCCTCACTTTAGTATTCAATATTTTTGCATTTTTACTACATTTTATTCATCGGATTTTTGTTCTAAGTGGATTACTTTGCCGCCTAGAGTTTCAACTTGTTTATTCAACATCCGAGGTTCATTTTCCGAACCCTGAATTTATTCTTTCTAGTTTGTACTCTTTTACAATGTTTTTATCTTACTGAAGTGTACTGGGCCTCTCTGATGGTAATTGTATATGTGTGTGCCTGTCTTAATTCGATTATCTCGTCTGTAATGCCTTTAATGTTAAATTTCCAAGTTTTTGTGGTGTAAAATTGGTTAAAAATTGTGGGGTTATGCCTGTATGTTGTTGGGTTTAGTTGGGTGAAGTCTAAGTAGCCCGCATTTGTACCAAATGACGTATTATGCCCAATGATGGAGTTGTTGACATCATTCCTAAGGGCAAAAGTTGTCAAATGGCCAAATTTGGCCAAACCAGGCAAAGTCTGAGTATCCCTGGGGTATGGGTGTAATGGGTCTTAGTTTAATTTGATTGGTGCATGTATTGATTTTGTTTTCAGCTATTACGGGGTAGAATTTGAGAAGTTGGGTGTAAAAAAGTAGGCACATTGAGTTGTTTTGCGAGTTGGGTCGAACTAGTCAAACCATTCGGCGGTTCGCTGAAGTTCCCCATCTCACCTTTAATTTCATGCTAAATGTGAAATTTGGTTCTGTAACTTTCAGTGAGAAAACTAAGGTCGTTGAATCCACTCGGTGACTCGCTGAAACTCCTTCTCTATCGCCCTTTGTCTGCGCCCCTAACCTTCAACTTTCAGTGGGCTAATACTTTCTTGCCGAATGCTATCAGCGATTCACCGAAAGTCCTTCCCATCGCCAACATGTCAAATATTCCTAAGCCAATACTTTCGGCGAGCCCGATCTAGCTCACCAAAGAGATACGGTGACTCGCCGACTGGTTCGGTGAGCCTGTTTACAACAATTTTTCTGTGTTTTCTTTTAATCCTGTCTCACACTTTTTCTAATATTTTTGCTTACATGGGAAGACCAAAAGTTGCCGGTAGAAACATGCCACCATGTAAGAAGGCTAAGGGGATAACTATCAATGAGGATGCAGTTGCATCAAAGGGCTAGGCCACCAAACTTCCCAAAAATGGTGGGAAGGGGAAAGAAAAAGGGAAGGCACCTGTGTCACCGGAGGCCAGCTCAGACAGTGATGGTATCTATGCCACTCACCTCACTACTTCTCAGAGTGAGGGTGAGCTTCAGTAGTAACCTGCATTTTCAGGTCCCGAGGATGATTAATTGTAGGTAGCACAAAGGGCTGAGCTGTGGTCCAAAATGATGAATGATCCGTCTAGGATCAGGACCTCTCAGGCCACCACCACACCTCCTCCAGCACTAACACAGTCAGTAGTCCTAGCACCACTAGTTCAGGATCTTCCTCTCAAGTCTATGAATAGACTAAAGATTGAGGGGCTAAGGATAATCATTGAGGAGAAGCATCTATCCACTGATGAGGTCATCAACAGGTACCCAAAGATTATGAGTTGTATGAAGTCTCATAAATTTTAGATCTTCACCAAGCTCGGTGGCTCGTATATTCCAAATTGAGTCTGGGAGTTTTACGTTGCTTATGGGGCCTTGATACCCTAGAGAAAGAAGCAGGCAACAACATTTAAGCCGGTTTACTATGTAGCTGTCAGGGGAAAGAAGGTGCAGTGTGGTTATACTGCCATTAATAATGTCCTAGAATGCACTACGAGACTTGAAGATGACTACTTGCGTATGATCAGGACAAAGACGCTGGACAACATGAAGAAGTGATTAGCCCCACTGATATCAGATGGCACTTCAAAGTGGTTGGAGGTATGGGCTCCAATAGAACAGAAAGACCTGAATGTAGTTGCGCAGTTCCGGTTTGACTTCATCACCAGTTCTATCATGCCATCCCAGAACGAGTCAATACTCTACCTTCCCAAGGCAGCTTGTCTGGGTTGCATTATTGATAGGACAGGGATCAAAATGGGGATGATTATGGTACAGGAGATGGTCATGAGGGCCAAGTAGTGCCAGACTTACCTCCTTTTTCAGTGTTGATCATCGAGCTATAAAGATGGGCTCGAGTTCCTAGAAATGAGAGTAAAGATGTGGAAATGATTCCCATATTTTCTAGTGACATCCGGAGGATCGAGGAAGAATATTTGAAGGATGAAGTAGACAGGAAGAAGGCAACCCCGGTGGACTCTTCCCCAGTCATTAACACAGACAGATTTCTTGCAAAGGCACCTTTTCCTACTCCGGACCCTGGGCCTTCATGTATTTCTAGTGCTGCTCCTTCTGACACACCTAGTTCCTCTACCGCTACATTGTCTTCCAGAGCTGCTGTTGTTGTTGTTTCCCGGACCCTTCTCACTCAGGCTGCATTACTCCGGATGGGGCAGCTAGTCCATTCTACCAATCGTTGTGCTGCCAGACTGGAGGCCTCCATCCCTATCATGATTCAGACAGCCTTGGCTGATGTTGTGACAACACTTAGAGCTACCATTTATGCCCTTGCGGCTAGGATAGCGGTGTGTGAGCGTGGCCAAGGGGCCACTGAAAAGCTGATGGCTCTAAAGGCTGCCATTACTGCGATGAGGAGAGATATGAACCAGTTGAAGTCCACCGCTATGTCTATTATCTTCAAGACGGTGCAGATCCCCGAGGTGCCAGTTGAGTCAGACATGCCTCTAGCTACCACCAGAGATGATATTCCAGTTGACGAGGTAGCAGATCCCAAGTTCGAGGCTTAGACGAATGAGGAGATACTTGAAGTTGCTAAGGAGGTTTCTTACGAGGGCTTTACAAAAATTGAGGAGGCCATGATCAATGTAGCTGCGAGGACCTCTTTGGCAGATACGCCTTTAGCGGATCCTAGTGGAGTTGGTGGTACTGATAAGGTGACTTCGGATACTGAGACCTAGGATCAATGAGGTGACTCCGGGTACTGAGACCTAGGATCAGAGTGATGCACCAGGCATTAATGCCCCGACAGATGGAATGACTGCCTAGACAGGATTCATTTTTACCTCTTTCTCTGTCTTTCTTTATTTGACTTTTGGATGAGGCCCATTTTTGTCATTATGGTTTTGTTTATATATTGGGTTTTTGTGCTATAACTGTGTTATGCACTATTTTTGTTGATGATTGAGCTTGTGGCTCCTTGTTTTTAATTGTAAATGATTTTTGGACCCTTCCGAAAAATTTCATGCCGCCTCTTGTTGGTGTTTTAATATATCTGTTCTCTTGCAAATTTAAGTATCAGTCTTGATCAATACCGATGACTTCAATAGTGCTCATAATCTAAACATAAATGAAAGTGCGGCTACGATGAGACCAAATGAAGTTTCATAGACAATATGTGAACTTTTTGGATCTCGTTTTGACTAGCCAATTAACAAATTGAGTCTCTTATGATAAACATTGCACACTAGCAAAAGTGTGGAGTCTTGTTTGACATTGGTGTCAATGCCTTGTGTGATGATCTTATCATTAACCATGTGTGATGAGACCTAGAATTTTCTCCGTTGGTTAGGTTGAATAAGTGATGCAATCTCTTGATATGATCTTAGGAAACTTTGAAGAGTGTGAAACAATTTGACATTATACCTCTTTTTGTGGCCTACCTTGTGAGTGTGTGAACTGCGTTTGAACATCTTTTGAGCCTTACCCTTTTCTTGGACGAAACTTGATGAAATTATGACCTTTCTTGATCCATTACCCTTAATCCTAATGATTTGTTGTTTCTGTGAATATTCAACTTAGGCCAAAAGCCTAAGCTGAGGGTGTGGTGAAAAGAGAAGGTAAATCTAGTAGGGCAAGGAAGTCCCCTTTGACCCATGGTTTTGAGAAAGATTGAACCCGTCCATACAAATAAAGGAGAGAAAAAGAAGAAAGGAATAAAAAAGAAAAAGAATGAAAAAGTTGTGGAATAAAGTTATGAAATTGCAAAAAGAAATGGGGTGTCATGCAGTCCATGAAAAGTGAATAATGGGGTGACTTGTCAGCACGAATGAGAATGATGAAGAAAAGGAAAGAAAGTGTTGTTCACACCACATTTCTTGAGGATTACAACCATTGAACCTAAATGACCATACCTTTTCACTCAACTCTGTTACATGCCTTGAAAAGTCCTTTTTGATCTTGAGTGAGCTGAAACGAATGTTAATTGGAAAATACGGGTAAACCTATGGGTGAGGTCATGCATTGTGTTTATCTTTCTAAGTGTGTGTGTTGATTGTGATTCTGAAGCTCTAAATTGTTGAACAAGTGTGTGTGAATATGGAATCATTCTTTGTGTGAGGGCATTTGAGTACTTTTGTTGAGCTTGAACCTGCATTTGTAGCAAGTATTGTGAATTTGAGAATCTTTGATAATGGTGAGTCACAACTTGAACCTTTGAGTGCACAATTGATCCTTGCATAAGTAAGTTGTGTCTTTTTGTGTGCGTTCATGATTGAATCTTGTGTACCACTGTTTGAGACATTCTTTTTGAATTGTTGAACTTGAGTTTTACTTGAGGACAAGCAAAAATTTAAGTTGGGGGTGTTTGATGAGTCCAGAATTTGGACTCATTTAGGGCTTTATGTTAATAGATTTAGTGTCCTCAAATGCATATTTTCTGCAAATAACTGATGTAAATCCTTGAATTCCAGCTATTTGGATTGAGGAACAAAGCATGGACACTAATGAGCAAAACGGAACAAGGCAGCTTAAAGAACGAAGAAAAAAAGGCCTGGTGATCGCCTAACCCATTGGGCGAGTCACCGAATGGCTATGATCTCGCCTAAAGTTCCAGTGTACCAAGACCTTAAGGAGAAAATCAAGTCTGCGATGCAATGGAGCAGTGAACGTCTCACCGAACAATTCCACGATGCAGTGTTAGATCGCCCAAAGTTATAGAACTTGAAGATGATCAAGGCCAAAGCAAAAAGGAGATGGAATTGACCGAAGGGAGGATTGCCGAGTGGATTGGCGATCCCGACTTATTGGGCCGAATGGTCCTTCACAGTATTCTTTCGGCGACTATACATACATTTTTAAATTTTTAGTTTAATATAGAATTTTTATCAGTTTTCACAATATCTAATATTATCAATCAGTTTTAGAACTGAGAGTTTGGAGACAATATTTTCCTTAGCTTTGAATATTTGAAGATTTCCATTTTTGAGAAATTGGATGTGGGTCTTTGAAATTCTTTAACCTTGAACTCTGTAAAGATGAAATTATTCTTACCTAGTTGATGAAAACACAATTTGGTAATAATTTCTATCTTTTTATGATGTCTAGCTAAAACCCCAATTCTTGGGGTGTGTATTGGTTGATTTAGCCGTTGGGAATTGTTAATTGATAGTGTAAATATTGTTTAAAAGTGATTTCAATCAGTAATTGTGGTTTAATTTAAATGGTTGTAGTTGCAAATGTAATTCAAACTTTGTGTTTTTGGCCTGCTCAAGAGAGAGGTTTCTAAACCAATGTTACTGATTGGATGGTCTGTGGGTATTAGGTTGTCATGGGTTCAGCTCGAGAGAGTTAATCTGAAACCCTTTTCCATACATTAAGATCGAGAGAGTGAATGGACTAAAGCGTAGGTTGTTCTTAATTGATATTTATTGGTTTTCGAGATAAACCAATTTGATTCGGGATAAATTGTTCGAGAGAAAGTTTACCCCCACTAAAGTCTAGCTTATTCACTAATTTATAGCTATTTTCTATCAATCACAATTACCCATTTGTTTACCTTAGCCTATAATCCAATAACATCCCAAGAACCCATCTATTTACTTGTTCTTTAGTGTTATTTGTTGTTGTTGTAGTTGATCATTACAATCAAACCCCCCCCCCCCATTATTTGACACTTATGTCACACCTATACCATGCTTTTATTCGTAAATATTTTTACATATCATTGACTTGAACATATTTTTACTTGGCTCTTGGATCTTAAGAACGTACCACTCCCTGTGGGATTCGACCCCAACTCACTGAGTTGGGTTTTGACTAACGATCATTGGCACTTAGTATTGGAAGAAGTGTCTTGATACGTGCAATCAAATAAATTGTGTTCTACAGTCCTTGGAGGGCAAAGTATGAGAATTATGCATGAATATGAGATTTATATATATGCTCTATGAAAAATTTGAGAGTAAAGTGAATATGATTATGATCTAGTTGTTGTGTCATTTATACCTATCCACATGTATACACTTATATATGAATATGATATGATGTGAAAGGTTTGTCACATCTAGTGATTCTAAGGTTGGAAGACTAGTCTCACCTATTGAATCTAGGAGCTTTAGTATGAGTTATGTTGGATTGAGTGTCAAGGCATTCTTCCATAATTATCAATTTAAGTCAATACATAATATGAAATGAAGTTGAATTATTCTTAGTACCTAGTGGATATTGACAATCAGATGGAAGCTCCTCCATTAGTAGAGGGTGGGTTTGTAGAAGCGATCTCCTTATCCCATAAACTATGTTCCCATATAGGTCTTTATCTAGTGGATCCACCTAAGCTTAGAGTATGGTTCTACCTTAGGCAAGTAGGACAACCCCTTTTTGGTATGGGGTAGACACCATATTGCGTGATTAAGCTCACATGGTCTATGTTGGTTAAGGCTAATCCCACTATGATAGTATGAACAATAATATGAAATATGATATATAGTTACTCAAGAAGCTTTCCTTAGTGTGGGTAGGACTATTGGATCTTATTCATTCATTGCACGGGGATGCTATGAGGGTATTTATGGTATGTTTCCATTATGATATAATCACCTATATGTTTAATATTCTTATGAATTATGCTTTTACACTAAACTTACGGATGATTCTTAAACTTGGTAAAGTACATGCTTTTCAACTAAAATGTCCATTTTAGCATGTTATCAAGGTTTTTGTGCATGGCTATCATACTTGGTGCATTTTTGTACTAACCCATATTTTCTACATTTTTCCAAAGTGTAGGGTCCGGTTCTTAAGGGGATTATCATTTGATTCAAGCTTGGATTCGAATATTATCCTAGCTTGTAGGGATATCTCATGAGTCGAGGACGGATCTTTCATTCGAGCTTTCATTCTTGTATTTTCATTTTTGGATTATGTTGTTTTGGGGCTGTGACCCTATTTGACTCAAGTATTGTAATAGATGGCTAATTGAGATAAGTGTAGACTTCTGCTTTCCTTTTATGAAACTTTTGGACGTAAATGTGTTTTTACTCTTATTGTTCTAATGCTTTATGTTATGATATTCTAAATGGGTTACATGGAGCCTTTCGGGGTTCTATGTTCCTTGTTACGTCTAGGGGATACCCTTGGGTCGTGACAAACTTGGTAATTAGAGAACAATGTTTAGAATGGTTCTAGGATGATGTCTTATAAGCTATGTCTAGTAGAGTCTTGTTCATGAGTGTGTAGCGAGCCAAATTTATGAATGAGAAGTTATAAGATGTTTGGAAATTTCACTTCTTTCATTATTCATGAGTCATGCCGTAGACTTTAACTCTATAAAAGTCTCTCTCCTAATCCTTCTCTTATGACTTCAGGAATTTAATACACTAAGGGCTAACGCAAGAAGAGCGGATGGTGACAATGTGAATAAGGAAGCTCCTCAAGTTAACCAAGCTCCAATTAATCCTTCGGCTATGTCGGATGTGGAGGTTAGGTCGACTTTTCTAATGCTGACCCCAGCGATGACAACTCAAGCCCAAGCCATAACATCCCAAGCTAATAGTGTTGTTGGGACTCATGACAACTCAAGCCCAAGCCATAACATCCCAAGCTAATAGAGTTGTTGGGACTCATGTGAACCCTAATGTAAATGTCGCTTCAAGGGTTAGGGACATTGCTAGAATGAACCCTCCTGAATTTCATGGTTCTAAAGTAGAAAAAGATCCCCAAAGGTTTGTTGATGAGGTTTATAAAGTGCTTGATATTATGGGAGTGTCTCCATAAGAGAAGGCGGAGTTGGCAACCTATCAATTGAAAGATGTGGCTCAAGTTTTGTATGAACAATGGAAGGGTGAAAGGCCGATAAAAGTGGTTCCTATAGAGTGGGAGATGTTCAAATTAGCATTCCTTGATAGGTTTTTCCCCTAGAGTTGAGGGAACAAAAGATGCAAGAATTCATTAACCTTTGTCAAGGATGTATGAGTGTGAAAAAGTATGCTCATAAGCTCACCCAACTATCCAAGTATGCTTTAACCATAGTGGCAGACTCCAGGGCTAAAATGAATAAGCTTGTGATGGGGGTATCCGACTTGGTAGAGGAAGAATGTCATTTGGCAATGATCATTAGTGATATGAATATCTCACGTCTTATGGTGCACACCCAACAAATTGAGGAGTCAAAGATCAAAAGAATTAATAGGGATGGAAAAGAGCAAGGACCGGTGTCGACAAAGGTTCAAACAAAGGTTTTCCAATCAAGGTTCCTCTAGTGATCAAAGGGTCGACAAGGATAGGGTTTCCAACCCTAAACCTCAAGGTGGTAAAAGTGGTGGTTCTTATGTTGTTAGGCATAATTGTGCAAAATGTGGTAGAAAACATGATGGAAATGCCTAGTTGGCTCGAATGGGTTCTATGGTTGTGGAAAGAGTGGCCACAAGATGAGATATTGTCCTACACTTGTGGCGATGGAAAAACAGGGCAAGCAAGCTCAGCTAAGCGATTCAAACTCCAATGCCCAAAAGCAAAACCGATTTTATGCTCTTCGATCTCGAGAAGACCAGGAGAGCTTCCCGGATGCGGTGAACGATATGTAAAGTCTTTTCTATTGATGTATATGCCTTGTTAGATCTCGGAGCCACTTTGTCCTTTCTGACACCTTTAGTACCCATGAAGTTTGAAATACTCCCCAAAGTGTTATTAGAGACTTTTTGGTTTCTACCCCGGTTGGTGATTCCGTGATAGCAAATAAAGTTTATAGAAGATGTCCCATTTCTTTGTCTCATAAAGGCACTTTGATAGATTTAGTGGAGTTAGACATGTTAGACTTTGATGTGATTTTGGGTATGCATTGGTTGCAAGCAAGTTATGCCTCTATAGATTGTAGAACTCGGGTGGTTAGATTTCAATTTCCAAATGAGTCTATCTTAGAGTGGAAAGGGGGGAATTCTATCCCTAGAGGTCAATTTGTTTATTGCCTTAAAGCTAGGAAAATGATCTCCAAAGGATGCATTTACCATTTTCTTGGGGTGATGGATATTGAGTCTGAAACTCCTTCTCTAGAGTTGGTTCTGCTAGTTAATAAGTTTCCTGAAGTTTTCCCTGATGATTTTCTCGGTATTCCTCCCGAGTGGGAGATAGATTTTGGTATTGACCTTTTATCGGACACACAACCTAGCTCCATTCCCTCCTATAGAATGGCTCCGGCGGAGTTAAAAGAGTTTAAAGAGCAACTACGGGATTTGTTAGACAAGGGTTTTATCCGACCGAGTATCTCTCCATGGGGTGCTCCGATGTTGTTTGTTAGAAAGAAGGATGGGTCTCTTAGAATGTGCATTGATTATCGTCAATTGAACAAAGTGACCATCAAGAATAAATATCCCCTTCTGAGAATTGATGACTTGTTTGATCAACTTCAAGGGGCTAACTATTTCTCCAAAATTAACCTTCGTTCGGGTTATCACCAATTGAAGGTGAGAGGGGTGGATACCCAAGACGACATTTAGGACCCGGTATGGTCACTATGAATTTGTTGTTATGTTATTTGGGTTGACAAATGCCCCAGCGGCATTTATTGATTTGATGATTAGGGTGTTTAGACATACCTTGATATGTTTGTGATTATTTATCAATGATATTTTAATCTATTCAAGGAGTGAGAATGAACATATGGACCATTTGAGAATTGTGTTGCATGTCCTTACTGCGAAGTTTAGCAAGTGCAAATTTTGGTTGAGATCCGTAGCTTTCCTTGGTCATATTGTGTCAAGCAAGGGTACTGTGATGATGCGGTCAAGAGTTGGCCTAGACATCTAACTCCTTATGACATTAGAAGATTTTTTTGTTTGGCCAGTAACTATCAACGGCTTGTTGAGGGGTTGTCCTCCGTTTCTTCTCCATTAACGGCTTTGACTCAAATGAAGGCTAAGTTTGAGTGGTCGGAAGCTTGTGAGATAAGTTTCCAAGAGTTGAAATATATATTTACTTCTGCTCCGGTATTGACCTTACCAGAGGGTACGGATGGTTTTATTGTATATTGTGACGTCTCTAGAGTGGTTTTGGGATGTGTCCTCATGGAAAATGGTAAAGTGATTGCCTATGCTTCAAGGCAACTTAAAGTCCATGAGAAGAATTATCCGACCCATGTTATTGAATTACCGGCGGTAGTATTTGCCTTGAAAATGTGGAGACATTTCTTGTATAGTGTCCATGTAGATATTTTCACCAATAACAAGAGTTTCCAATATGTGTTTAGTCAAAAGGCCTTGAATCTTCGACAAAGAAGGTGGTTAGAACTTTTGAATGACTATGACATAATTGTCCTTTACCACCCCGGCAAAGCTAACGTGGTTGTGGATGCTCTTAGTAGATTGTCCATGTGTAGTGTGGCTCATGTAGAGGATGAAAAAAATGAATTGGTTCGTGGGGTGCATAGGTTAGCCAGACTAGGTGTCCAACTAGTGGATTCCACCAAAGTTTGTGTCATAGTCCATAACGGCTCCGAATCTTCCTTTGTGGTAGATGTTAGTCTAAACAAGACCTTGATCCTATATTAGTTGAACTAAAAGAATCGGTACTCAAGAAGTTCATTAAGGCTTTCTCCCAAAGTGGAGATAGGGTACTTAGGTACCAAGGTCGATTATGTGTTCCAGATGTGGATGGTTTGAGGGAGCAAATTTTAGAGGAGGCTCATAGTTCTCGGTATTCTATTCATCCGGGAGCCACCAAGTTGTATCGTAATCTACGGGACCTCTATTGGTGAAATGGTATGAAGAGAGATATTACGGGATTCGTAGCCAAATGTCCCAATTGTCAAAAGTTAAGGTTCAGCATCAAAGGCCGGGAGGTTTGTCACAAAATATTCCTATTGCCACTGGGAAGTGGGGAGATATGAATATGGACTTTATTGTGGGTTTACCTCGCACTCGAAGGCAACATGATTCTATTTGGGTAATTATAGATAGGGTGACTAAATCACCGCACTTTGTTCCCGTTAGGGTTTTACATTCAGAGGAAGACTACGCCAAGTCGTATATAAGTGAGATAATGAAGTTGCATGGGGTTCCTTTATCTATTATTTCGGATTGGGGTACTCAATTTACATCACACTTTTGGAAGTCATTTCAAAAAGGACTTGGTACTAAGGTGAGGCTTAGCACAACTGTTCACCCTCAAATGGATGGTCCAGAGGAACACACCATTCAGATTTTAGAGGACATGTTGAGGTCGTGTGTTATAATTTTAAGAGTAATTGGGATAACCACTTTCTACTAATAGAGTTTGCCTACAATAATAGTCACCACTCAAGTATCGGTATGGCTCCTTTTGAAGCCTTGCAGGGTACGAGGTGTAGGTCTCTAGTTTGTTGGTTTGAGGTAGTGCTATTGCTTTTATTGGTCCCGAATTGGTTTGTGAAGCTATTGAGAAGGTTCAGCTCATTAGAAAGGTTGAGGACGGCTCAAAGTAGATAAAAATATTATGTCGATATGAGGAGAAGGGATCTAGAATTTGAAGTTAATGATTGGGTCTATTTGAGAATCTAACCAATGAATGGTGTAATGAGGTTTGGAAAGTAAGAGATACTTAGTCCCCAGTATGTAGGCACGTATCAAATTTTGAAGCATATTGGAAAAGTTGCCTATGAGTTGGATTTGCCAAATGAGTTAGCCCCAATATTTCATGTTTCTATGCTTAAGAAGTGTATTGGAGATCTTACATCCACTATTCCCTTAGAAAGGTTGGGAATTGATTAAAGTCTTTCCTATGTTGAGGTTCCGGTAGAAATCGTAGACCGGCAAGTCAAGAGATTGAGAAACAAGGAAATTATTTCCGTGAAGGTTTTATGGAGAAATCATTTAGTTGAGGGTGCTACTTGGGAGGCCGAGGCCAATATGAAGTCCCGATATCCTCATCTCTTTCGTTCTACTCCTATTCAAACTTGAGGTAAGTAGTTCCTCTTGTGTTTCAGTGTTTTGAAAGTCATGTGTGTTGTATGATCTTTTCCATGATTTTCTTATGTCGTGCATGTTCTTGATGAAATTCTTGTTTAGTAAGAAAAAATGAGTTTTTCATGATTTATGCGCCTCATATTGTTCTGCCTTTAGTATGAGTTACCTATTTGACTTGATGAGATGAGTTGAAGAACATGTTTTAGTATGCTTTTGAGAGTAATTGCATATTGGCTCCATGATGTTGTGTTAGGTATTATTTTAGTTGGAGAAGGTAGATCCTCCTATGAATATGAGAAATGTTGAGTTACATGCATATTAGGTTGTTAGATGTAGTTCCTACTTCCTTGTATTGCATTGACTATGTTATGAGATGGAGTTGATATTTCCTCCTTTGATTTGTGCATTATTTTGATGTTTCATGCATGATGGGGTGCTAGTCTTGATTCTTTATTTCCGTAAGGTGTCTAGATCATCATTCGAGGATGAATGTTCCCAAGGGAGAGATATTGTAACACTCCGGAAACTAGTAGGTTTACCTAGGCTTGACGTTAGGGTTAAAGACTTGAACGTACCTCCTCGTGCCTTAAAAAACCTATGTTTTCTTGTTAAAACGTCAAGGTTTAAACCCCAAGGACAAACTATGCGTCTTTCAAGAAAAGCCTCCCAGAGGTTGCCTGGAAGTGACCCACGGAGGGCACCCACACCTCATGGGTCAACCCATGCTCCGTGGGTTGGCAACGTGTAACACTTTGGAATAAACTAGAGTTGTACGTGATGGTTAATGTCAAGAGAAAGGGTTAAGCGCCAAGGAAAATGGGTGAGGGTATATGCAAAGAGCCAAGGCTGCTCATCTTGACCAACGCACTACCCACCAAGACCACGAGGGTCTTCACGACCCGTGGTGGACACCATGAGTCGTGGTGCCCCTCATGGAAGTGGAGGCAGTAGCCCCCTTAAGGTGTCTCAAAAATGGACCCTCCACATGAGCCACTTCATTGCTCGTGAAGCCTTTAACAGCTCATGGGAGTGGTCTTGAACTTGACTTAGGGAAAAAAGAGTTGAAGGCAGAGTGGATTACGGCTACTAAAGGGACCACGACTCATGTTTATCTCCACGGCTCGTGGAGCCCTTGGTGAAGTTGCCTTGGGAATGTAACCTTAACTAGTGGTCTTGACCACGCCTCGTGGGAATGCCTTGGTTTTGTGAGCATTGGCACCAAGTGCCTAGCTACTGCCTTAATACCACGGATGGGACCACGGCTCTTGGAGCCCATCATGGACCCTGGCAGCTCACTTAAAATGAGGGGCATCTTAGAGACTTCACTTTTTAAGTCCTATTAAAGTGAGGTAGTTTTGGGTAATTTTGGGGTCACTACATAAGTTGTTTTTAAGATAAAAACACCCAAACTAAGTCATTTTTTCACAAACACCCAAATCAAATCAAAAGTTGATCTTCCTTACAATATTTCTCTCTCTGTAAAACTCAAAGAAGAAGAACAGTCGAATTGGAAGTAGGGTTTGAAGAAATCAGCGCTTTTTCCTCAAATTCTTCGAAGATTCATCATCAAGGTATGGTAGCTTTTCATATATAGGTAGCTTTCACCCATAGAGTCCCTTCAAAACTAGATTTTGAAGCTTAAAATTTCCCCAAAACGCTAGGGTTTCACTCCAAGTCATGGGTTCCTTTCCAAAACGTTTTTAATGGTTGATTTATGATGGATTATGATTGAATTCATGATTTATTGTTGATTTATGATGAAATCTCCCCAAGAACCCATGAATTCCCCATAATAATAAATTGTGATCTTATGATGTGGGTTGATTGATTACAAAAGCATGTGAATAGATTGTGTTTATACTGATTGAGATAACTGATTCATGATATTATCCATACCTAATGTAGATATTCTAGATGTTTGAGTTGAATGTGATTCATGGTCCTTGAAGGGAAAATTATGAGACATGTAAATGTTTATGAGAATTGTGCATGAGCTTATGATTCACTTAGAGAGTGAATATCCTATGACTATGGTGTAATTGTGGTATTGTTGAAAGATCATTCTCCCTATACCCTTACACATGACTATGCATGAAATGTCTATGACTATGATAATCTTGTTATGTTGATTGAATGGCTATTCTCATGAACACACTATGAACATGATGTGAAAGGTTTACTCAAATGTTAATGATTCTAAGGTTGAAAGGATATTCTCACCTATTGAATCTATGAGCTATCATGGATGATACATGTTGGTTTGAGGTCTAGGGCATTATTCCATAAACATGAACCTAAGTAAAGAATAAACATGAATTTAAAGGGAAATGTGCTTAGCACTAAGTGGATATGAATATGAGATGAAAGCTATTACGTCAATTAGTCCGGCTTTCCAAATGGGTTTCTTTTGTGCTAGTTAGTCTAAGTTACCAATATAGTTAGTTTGGGTTTCTAGAAGCAATCTCCCTATCCCGTAACTATGTGCCCACATAGGTCTTTAGCTAGTTGATCTACCTAAGTTGTCAAACATAAGTTCTACCTTAGGAAAGTATAACACCTCTTTCCGGTGTGGGGGCAAGACACCGGATTCTATGTATCTCAAATGGTCTATGTCGGTTATGGCTATTTCACTCCATGACAGGAATATGAACTAAGAAAAGAACATGAACTATACTTATGACTTCTCAAGGAGCTCTATTTATGACGTGTCAAACATAGTGTGAGTGGGGGTATGGGACTTCATTCATACATTGCACAAGAAGGCTTTGAAAGGGGTTATTGTGTGGTTCTCTTATGCTATGAAGATATATGAATTTATGCATGTATGATATCGTAATACCCCCGAAACTAGTAGACCAAACTAGAACCTCAAGCTAGGGTTCTAGAGTTTGATATTGAGAGTAATAGTATTAGATAAGACTTCTCGTACATAGAATGATGGGCTTAGGGGTCAAACGTCAATGCACGTGTTACACCCCGTAGTTTAGAAGACCATCTAAAGTTTGTTTGAGGGTCACAAGGACTAGTGCCAAGACAAAGGGGGAAAGCCTAAGCCAAAGGCCAAGGCTGCCCCAACCTTGGCAAGGTGCTGCCTCAAGACCATGACCACCTTCACAACCAGTGGTCTTGACCACGGTTTGTGAGGGGTCTCGTGAAGTTCCCTTAGGCTTGTGGGAAGGATGGCCTTGAGGGCAAGCTACAGCCTAGGGACCACGACCCGTTGTCTTGACCACAAATCGTGGGAGGTCTCATGGTCATGCCTTAAGCCTGTGGAGGCCAAGGCTCAAAATCTTAGCACTGGTTCAAGACCACGAGTAGGATCACGGTCAGTTTTGAGGACCACGACCCGCGGTGCCTCTTGTGAAACTTGGACAGTAGGCTGCCAAGTGGAGGACTTAATGGGAAATTCCAAATGTGGTAGTTAATGGATGGGGTTATTTTACCTAGTCTTAAAACCCCTATATAAGATATTTTAAGCTTTTAACCACACATTTAAGTCAATTTACCACAAGACCCAAATAAAATCTCCAAAATAGTCTTCTCTCAAATATTTCTCTCTCTAGAAAACCCAAGGCGTGAAGAAGAAGAAAGAGTGTGAGCTGAGGTCAAGAACAAAGACTCCATTGTTGAAATCTTGTGTAGGGATTTAAATTAAGGTATGCTATCTTATTCATCTATGGTTCTTCCACCTATAAGGCCCCCTAGAATTCCCTAATTTCATGACAAAAATCCCCTGTTCAAGTTAGGGTTTCGTCGATGTTGTGGGTTATGTTGTATGTAGACCAAATTGAGTGGGTATTTATGGATTATGATTTATTTATCATTTAATTGTGATATTTTCCATGGTTAGCCTAGTCTAATTGATGAAGTTGAGTTACGTGGGTTATCACCATGAAAGGTAAAATTGAAGGTTCATGAGTGATCTACTAGAATCAATGCTTTAAGTAGTAATTGTTTAAGGTTAGAAACATATGTACATGGGTTTAATTAGAATAGAATCCATATGATGGACAATGATGAGTAATAACCTAGATTGGGTCTAAATGATAAATCATACTCTCCTAAGGGTAGCTTCACTTAGCATTGTAAGATGCATGTCATGGGTAGCTTCATTTTGGTATAGTCGTGGTAGCCTAGGATTGAGGATCTATACACTCCTAAGGATAGCTTCAACTAGCATTCTTAGGATACCTTCAAGGGTAGCATGACTTGGTTAGGCCAAGACCATTTCATGGTAGCTTAGGATAGAGGCACATACTCTCCTAAGGGTAGCTTAGGATTGAGACATTATACTCTCCTAAGGGTATCTTACACTAGCATCTTAGGGTGGTTGCAAGGGTAGCATGACTTAGTTGATCTAAGACTACTTCATAGTAACTAGGATGAAACATTTGTACCCTTCCTAGAATAGCTTGGAGTTGCATGATAGTGTGCCTTCAATGTTGTGGGTTATGTTGTATGTAGATCCAATTGAGTGGGTATTGATGGATTATGATTGATTTAGCATTTAATTGTGATATTATGATGAATTTATGTTATTTCCATGGTTACCCTAGTCTAATTGATTCAGTTGAGTTATGTGGGTTATCACACTGAAAGGTGAAATTGCAGGTTCATGAGTGATCTTCTAGAATCAATGCTTTGAGTAGGAATTGTCTAAGGTTAGAAATATATGTACATGGGTTGAATTAGAATAGAATCTATATGATGGACCATGCTGAATAATGACCTAGATTGGGGCTATATGATGAATTAAAATTCGAATTGCTAAAAGAAAAAGCTTGTGATTAGAATGTCTTGAAATCTAGATATGTACGTAGAATGTGAAAGGTCTTCTCACACAGAAAGATTCTAGGTTGAAAACTAATCACCTAAAATGAATCAAAGCATGTTCGACTATAATAGCTTGAAGTTGTGGCATATGTTCCCTTCATGTTTGGCTCTATTTGGTAAGACAAGACCAAGATTGATAGTTAGGATTGAGGAATCATACTCTCTTAAGGGTAGCTTGACTTTAGAATTGTAAGTTGCATGTCAACTGTAGCTTGAGTTAGGTATAGTCATGGTAGCCTATGATTGAGGATCTATACACTCCTAAGGGTAGCTTCAACTAGCATTCTTCATATGCCTTCAACAGTAGCATGACTTGGTTAGGCCAAGTCCATTTCATGGTAGCTTAGTATAGAGGACACAAACTCTTCTAAGGGTAGCTTAGTATTGAGACATCATACTCTCCTAAGGGTAGCTTACACTAGCATCTTAGGGTAGCATGACTTTGTCGGTCTAAGACTACTTCATGGCAGCTAGGATGAAACATTTGTACCCTTCCTAGAATATCTTGGACATGCATGATTGTGTGCCTTCCAAGGTAGTTAGTTTAGCATAATATAGTTTTGTTTGCAAGATGATTAGTTTGGTCTAGCCTAATAGGGTGCTATTCTTAGGTATTTTGGAATGATAAATAGTAATCATTTGAGTATGATAGACTAAAGTAGTACTTAGTATGTATAATAGTATGGGATGCTATTCGTACATTGTACAAGTATGACTTGAAGCTACTTATGATATGTCCTCTTATATAGTGTAGACTTAGCTTGGGTTGTTGCTATAGTTGCCTTCCAAGATATGATTACTTAAGGTGGTAATTCCCTTGTCTATATGAAGTAATCTAAAGAATGAGAATAAGTGGGTGATAGATATTATTATGGTAATTTCAAGGTCATGCTTAGTGTGAATGGTATTATAGGATGCCATTCATGCATTGCACAACTGTGCTTTGAGGTTTCTTAGGAGTATAGTATTCTTGTGATTTGAAAGCCTAAGACTCTTCTATTCATGTAGACTATGATTAAGATGACCAAAAAGGGGTGCTTAGCTTGGATGGTATTATGGGATGCTATTTATGCATTGCACAAGTATGCCTTCAGGTTACTTGGGAATAGTCCTTTTATGATATAAACTGCTATGAGTTGAGTAAGGCTTATATAATGCTTATGTTTGAGACTTCACTTATGATTATGATATTGTCTCTTATCCTTAAAATTTATGTTTCATGAAGTATTTCTTATGATTTTGGATTATGTCTTATATTGATTAACCCTTGTCTTATGCTCTTATGATTATGCTAGCTAACATATTTAATACATTTTGTACTAACACATACTTTGCCTACATTCTCATCAAATGTAGGGTTTGGAGATTGAGTTCCACTCTTGGAGATAAGTTTCTAGATGTTGTATGGAGTTGAAGATTTGGCGAGTCCTCATAGCTTCGAGGACAACACCCATTATTTCCTTTATGTCTTTTCTTTCATGTTGAGACTATTGTATGGGATTTGTTCCGAGCGTAAAGACTTTAACATGCATTTTATGCAAAAGTTTTTGATTGTATGGATAAAAGAAGTTTTTAAATTTTCCGTACTTTTCAATTATCTTATGTTGTGATGTGCTAAGGGCTTGTATGAGACCCCTTCGGGGTCAAGTACGCCATGTTACACCTAAGGTAAATCCTTCGGTCGTGACAGATATGGATTGTTGCTATAAGTGGTTTTCCTTCTTACAAGTTAATGAACATGAATGTTTCCTTGTCTATGAGTATTGGCTATGGATGCGGTCAAAGTATGATATGCATGATTATTGTGGCCTAAAAGTTGTACTTAGTATTAGATAGGATTATGGGATATTATCTATACATTGCACAACTATAGCATCGGGTTGCTTATGAGATTGTTTGACTTATGTATTTACGCTAATGTGCATGATGACTCTTAAAGTTGATAAATGGCATGGTTTCAACTAAAATGTCCCTTTTAGCATGTTTTTAAGGATTTTATGCATGGCTATCATACTTAGTGCATTTTTGTACTAACCCATATTTTTTACATTTTTATATAAGTGTAGGGGCCAGTTGTTGAGGTGTGCTTGTCATATTATTAAAAGATTGGATTGATTCTCTCCATGCTTTCAATGACTCCTCATTGTTCGAGGATGAGAGTTGTTCATTTATAGTTTCTTCTTACATTTTCTTTTGAGACTATGTTGAAAAGGTTTGTGACCCTTATTGATACTCGATTGTATTAGATGGCTTATTGAGACAATATCTAGACTTCCATTTGATTTTATGAAAGACTTCGATCGTATAAAGTTTTAATTCCATATCATTTCTATTACTTATGTTTATGATATGCTAAGGGCTTATATAAGACCCCTTTGGGGTCTAGTACATCGTGTTACATCTAGGGGTTACCCCTGGGACGTGACAAATTTGGTTATCAGAGCACAAGGTTTAGAATGATTCTAGGTTGATGTCTCATAAACCACGTCTTGTAGAGTCTTGTTTATGGGTGTGAAGTGTGCCACACTAATGAATGAGAGGATATAAGATGTTTAGGAAATTTCACTTCTTTCATTACTCTTTAGTTGTTCCTATGATTTTTAACTTTATGAAATCCTTTTCCTAACCGTTCTCTTGTGTCTTCAGGATATGAATACAAGAAGGGCGAACACAAGAAGGATGGAAGAGGAGAATGTGAATGAGAGAGTTCTTCCCCACGATCCTCAAGCTCCTCAAGATCTTTTCGATGTGGGGGTTATGATAAATGTGGAAATAAGGTCGGCTCTCCAAATATTGACTCAAGCCGTGATAACTCAAGCCCAAGCCATGACGGCCCAAGCTAATAGGGACGTTCTTTCTCTGGCTAATCCAAATGTGAATACGGCCGCTTCAAGGATTAGGGAGTTTGTTAGAATGAATCCTCTCGAGTTTAATGGTTCCAAAGGGGGAGAGGATCCTTATGAATTTGTGGAAGATGTTTTCAAGATACTTGACGTCATGGGATTGACTTCGGTAGATAAAGTAGAATTGGCCACTTATCAATTGTAAGGTATTGCTCAAATATGGTATAAACAATGGAAAGAAAATAGGACGGTAGGAACGGGTCCCATAGAGTTGAAAGTGTTCAAGTCTGTGTTTCTTGCTAGATACTTTCCCCGAGAACTGAGGGAAGTTAAGGTTGGGGAATTCATCAACCTCATCAAGGGACCATGAGTGTGAAAGACTACTCCCTAAAATTAACTCAACTGTGCTAGTATGCTCCATCTTTGGTGTCAAATCTGGGGGATAAGATGAGTATGTTTTTGACAGGTGTGTCAGACTTGATTGTAGAAGAATGTCGTGCGGCATTTCTCCATGATAATAAGGATACGTAACGTCTAATGGTGTATGCTGAACAAGTTGAGGAGTCAAGACTTAGGAAAAATAATAGGGTGGTGTTGAGAGCAAGGACCGAAGATGGTAATTCTTCTGAAGGTAAGTTAGAGGGTCAAGGTCGACCAAGGTTCAAGAGAAGGTTCTCCAACCAATGGTCAACAAAGATAGGGTGTCTAACCCTAAGCCACAAGGAGGCAATAATGGTGGATCTTCTATGGTGAGGCCTACTTGTGCCAAGTGCGGCAAGAAAAATGATTGTATATGCCTAGTTGGCACGAATGGTTGCTATAGTTATGGGAAGAGCAGTCATATTATGAGAAATTGTCCCATGCTTAAGGATCAAGGAAGAGAGGGCAATCAAGTCCCTCCTAGCAATTCAAATTTTGATGCTCTCAAAAAGAAGCTCTTATATGCTCTTCAATCCTGAGGTGACCAAGAGAAATCCCCGGATATGGTGATCGGTATGTTACAAGTCTTTTCTATTGATATGTATGCGTTGTTAGAACCTGGTGCCACTTTGTCTTTTGTGACACCTTTTGTGGCCATTAAATTCGAAATACTCTTCGAAGTGTTAGTAGAGCCTTTTACGGTTTCCACCCCGGTTGGTGACTCGATGGTGGAAAAAGGAGTCTATAGGAGTTGTCCTATTTCTTTGTCCCATAAGGTTACCTTGGTGGATTTGGTAAAGTTACTCATGTTAGATTTTGATGTAATTTTGGTTATGGATTGGTTGCATGCATGTTATTCCTCTATTGATTGTAGGACTAGGGTAGTTAAGTTTCAATTTACAAATGAGTCTATTTTAGGGTGGAAGGGGGGAAGTTCTATCCTTAGAGGTCAATTTGTTTATTGCCTTAAAGCTAGGAAAATGATCTCCAAAGGGTGTATTTACCATCTTGTTAGGGTTATGGATGTTGAGTCTGAAACCCCTTCTCTAGAGTCAGTTACGGTAGTGAAAGAGTTTCCGAAAGTTTTTCCTGATGATTTTTCTGGTATTCCTCCAGAGTGGGAAATAGACTTTGGCATTGATCTTTTACAGGATACTCAACCTCTCTCCATTCGTCCTTATAGAATGGCTCCAGCCGAGTTGAAAGAGCTGAAGGAACAACTAAAGGTTTTTCTAGACAAAGGTTTTATTCAACCGAGTATCTCTCCATAGAGTGCTTTGGTATTGTTTGTTAGAAAGAAGGATGGGTCTCTTAGAATGTGCATTGACTATCGTCAATTAAACAAAGTGACCATAAAGAATAAATATCCCATTCCAAGAATGGATGATTTCTTTGATCAACTTGATGGGACTAGCCATTTCTCCAAAATTGATCTTCGTTCGGGTTACCATCAACTAAGGGTGAGAGGGGTTAAGATTCCCAAAACGGCCCCGGTATGGTCACTATGAATTTGTGGTTATGTCATTTGGGTTGAGAAATTCCCCGGCGGCATTTATGGACCTAATGAATAGTGTTAAGACGCAACCTTGATATGTTTGTGATCGTGTTTATCGATGATATTTTGATCTATTCAAGGAATGAATATGAACATATGGATCATTTGAGGATTGTATTGCAAGTCCTTAAAGACCACCAATTATATGCAAAGTTTAGTAAATGTGAGTTTTGGCTAAGGTTCGTAGCCTTCCTTGGTCATATTGTGTCGAGAAAGGGTATTGAGGTAGATCCTAAGAAGACGGATGCGGTCAAGAGTTGTCCTACACCTCTAAATCCTACACATATTAAAAGCTTCTTGGGTTTTGCCAGTTACTATAGGAATTTTGTTGAGGGTGTTTCCTCCATTGCTTCTCTGTTGACAACTTTGACTCAAAAGAAATCTAAGTTTGAGTGGTCTAAGGCTTGTGGGAAAAGTTTCAAAGAGTTTAAAGAAAAACTTACTTCCACTCCGGTGTTGACCTTACTGGAGGGTACCGATAGTTTTATTGTGTATTGTGACGCCTCTAGAGTAGGTTGGGGTGTGTGCTTATGTAACATGGTAAAGTGATTGCCTATGCTTCAAGGCAAGTAAAAGTCCATGAAAAGAATTATCCAACACATGATTTGTTGAATTAACGGCGGTAGTATTTGCCTTGAAAATATGGAGGCATTATCTATATGGGGTGCATGTTGATTTGTTCACCGATGATAAGATTCTTCAATATGTGTTTAGTGAAAAAGATTTGAATCTCCGACAAATAAGATGGTTAGAACTTTTGAAGGATTACGACATGAGTGTACTTTACCACCCCGACAAAGCTAATGTAGTTGTGGATGCCCTTAGTAAATTGTCCTTGGGTAGTGTGGCTCATGTAGAGGATGAAAAGAGAGAGTTGGTTCGTGATGTGCATAGGTTGGCTCGCCTAGGCGTTCAAATAGTGGAATCCACCAATGGTGGTGTCATGGTCCATATTGGTTCTAAATAATTCTTTCTGATGGACATGAATTCAAGTGAAGACCTTGATCCTATATTAGTTGAGTTGAAAGAGTCGGTACTCAAAAAGTCTATTGAAGCTTTCTCCAAAGGGGGAGATGGGGTGCTTAGATACCAAGGTCGGTTATGTGTTACGGATGCTGATGGCTTGAGAGAGCAAATTCTAGAAGAAGATTATGGTTCGTGGTATTCTATTCATCCAGGAGCCACCAAGATGTATCGTCATCTATGGGAAGTCTATTGGTGGAATGGTATGAAGAAGGATTTAGCGGGGTTTGTAGCCAAGTGTCCGAATTGTCAACAAGTTAAGGCCAAGCACCTAAGTCCGGGAGGCTTTTTGCAAAATATACCAATTCCCACTTGGAAATGGGAAAAGGTGAATATGGATTTTATTGGAGGTTTGCCTCGTACTCGAAGGCAACATGATTCTATTTGGGTCATTGAGCATAGAATGAGAAAATGAGCCCACTTCATTCTCGTCAAAGTGTCATTTTTGGCTGAAGGCTATGCTAAATTGTACACCAAAGAGATAGTGAAGTTGCATGGGGTTCCTTTATCTATTATCTCAGATTGGGGTACTCAATTTACTTTACACTTTTGGAAGGCATTCCAAAAAGAGCTTGATACTAAGGTTAAGCTTAACACGACTTTTCATCCCTAAAGAGATGGGCAAGCAGAACGTACCATCCTAACATTAGAGAATATATTGAGGGTGTGTCTTATTGACTTCAAAGGTAATTAGGATGGCCATATACCATTAATAGAGTTTGCCTACAACAGTCGTTACCACTCAAGTATTTCCATGGCTTATTTTGAAGCGTTGTATGGTAGGTGGTGTAGGTCTCTGGTTGGTTGGTTTGAAGTAGGTGAAATTGCTTTAATTGGTCCTGAACTAGTTATAAGGCCATTGAAAACGTCTGACTCATTAGAGATAGGTTGAGGACGGCACAAAGTCAGCAAAAGTCTTAAGTTGATGTTAAAAGGAGGGATGTAGAATTTGAAGTTAATGATTGGTTCTATTTGAATATCTCACCTATGAAGGGTGTAATGAGGTTTCGCAAGAAAGGGAAACTTAGTCCCCAGTATGTAGGTCCATATCAGATCTTGGAACATGTTAGGAGAGTCGCCTATAAGTTAGACTTTCCAAATGAGTTGGCTCCGGTTCACTTGGTATTTCATGTTTCTATGCTTAAGAAGATGATTGGAGATCCAGTATCCATTATCCCTATAGAAGGGTTTTGGGTTGATGAGAGTCTTTCATATGAAGAGATTACAGTAGAAATCTTAGACCGGCAAGTTAAAAGGTTGAGAAACAAGGAAATAGCTTTCGTGAAGGTTTTATGGAGGAATCATTTAGTTGAGGGTGCTATGAAGTCCCACTATCCTCATTTTTTTCCTTTTAGTCCTAACCAAAGTTGAGATAAGTAGTTTCTCTTGAGTTTGATGTTCTGGGAGTCATGTGTGCTATATGTGTTCTTTATAATTTCCGTATGATATGCATGTTCTTGGGAGAATTCATGTTTATCATAAAAAAAAGGAGTTTTCATGATTTATATGTTTCTCATGTTGTTGTGCATTTTAGTATGATATTTTCATATTTGACTTCATGAGCTGATTAGATGAACATGCTTTATTATGCTTTTGATGAAATGGCATATTGGCTCCATATTGTTATGTTGTGCTTGCTTTTAGTTGAAGAAGGTAGTTCCTCCTACGATTATGTGAAATGATGAGTTTTGTGCATAATGGGTTGTGGATGTATCTCCCACTTCCTTGTGTTGCATTGATTATGTCTTGAGATGGAGTTGATGTTCCCCCCTTTCAATTGTGCATTATTTTGATGTTGCATACATGATTGGCTGCTAGTCTTGAATCTTTAATATCATAAGGTGTCTAGATCGTCATTCGAGGATGAATGTTCCCAATGGGGAGATAATGTAACACTACGGAAACTAGTAGGCTAAACTAGAGCTAAACATGAGGGTTAACGTCAAGAGTAAGGGTTAAGAGCCAATGAAAATGGGTGAGGGTCAAGGCAAGGGGCCAAGGCTCCCCACCTTGACCAAGACACTGCCCCCCAAGACCACGAGGGTATTCACGACCCGTAGTGGACACAACGAGTTGTGGTGCTACTCGTCGAGGTGGACGCAGTAGCCCCCTTATTGCATCTAAAAAATGGACCCTCCACACGAGCCACTTCACGGATCATGAATCCTTTAACGGCTCGTGCGAGTGGTCTTGAACTTTACTTAGGGAAAAAAGAGTTGAAGGCAAAGTGGCTTAGCCACTACCTCAAGGCCACGAAAGGGAAAACAGCCCGTGGTTAGCTCCACGGCTCCTTCGTGAAGTTGCCTTGGGCATGTGAGCATAAGGGCCCAAGTGGTCTAGCCACTGCCTCAAGGACCACGAGAGGGACCACAACCAGTGGTCTTCACCACTACTCATGGAGCCCCTCGTGGGAATGCCTTGGGCTTGTGAGCTTTTGGCACCAAGTGCCTAGCTACTACCTCAAGATCACGGATGGGACCACGACTCGTGGAGCCGATCGTTGTCCCTGGCAGCCCATATAAAATGAGGGGCATCCTAGGGACTTCACCTTTTAAGTCCTATTTAAGTGAGGTCGTTTTGGGTAATTTGGTGTCACTATATAAGTTGTTTTTGAGTCAAAAACACCAAAACTAAGTCATTTTTTCACAAACACCCAAATCAAATCAAAAGTTCATCTTCCTTACAATATTTCTCTTTCTACAACTCAAAGAAGAAGAAGAGTAGAATTGGAGCTAGGGTTTGATGAAATCAAGGTTTCTTCCTCAAATTCTTTGAAGATTCATCACTAAGGTATAGTAGCTTTTCATCTATGGGTAGCTTTCACCCATAGAGTCCCTTTAAAATTAGATTTCAAAGATTAAAATTTCCCTAAAAAGCTAGGGTTTCACTCCATGTCATGGCTTCCTTTCCAAAATGTTTTCAATGGTTGATTTATGATGGATTATGATTGCATTGATGATTTATTGTTGATTTATGATGAAATCCCCCCAAGAACCCATGGATTCCCCATATTACAAAATTGTGATCTCATGATGTGGGTTGATTCATTATAGAAGCATGTGAATAGATTATGTTTATATTTATTGAGATAATTGAATCATGATATTATCCTTATCTAAGGTAGAGATTCTAGATGTTTGGGTTGAATGTGATTCATGGTCCTTGAAGGGGAAATTATGAGAATTTTACATGTTGATGAGAATTGTGCGTGAACTGATGATTCACTTAGAGAGTGAAGATCCTATGACTATGGTGTAATTGTGGTATTGTTGAAAGATCATTTTCCCTATACCCTTACACATTACTATGCATGAAATGGCTATGACTATCATAATCTTGTTGTGTTGATTGAAAGGCTATTCTCATGAACATATTATGAACATGATGTGAAAGGTTTACTCAAATTTTAATGATTCTAAGGTTGACAGGCTATTCTCACCTATAAAATATATGAGCTATCATGATACATGTTCGTTTGATTGCTAGGGCATTCTTTCATAAACATGAACCTAGGTAAAGACTTAACATGAATTTAAAGGGATTATGCTTAGCAGGGAGTTGAGGTGAATATGAGATGAAAGATTTTACGTCAGTTAATCCGACTTTCCAAATGGGTTCCTTTTACTCCAGTTAGTCCAGGTTCCCAAAACAGTTATCTTATGAGATGGAAACCTTTTACCTCAGTTAGTCTAGGTTTCTAAAGGCAGTCTCCCTATCCCGTAACTATGTGACCACATAGGTCTTTAGCTATTGGATCAACCTAAGTTATCAAACATGAGTTCTACCTTAGGAAAGTAGGACACCTCTTTTCGGTGTGGTGGCATGACACCGGATTCCATGTAGTTCACATGGTCTATGTCGATTAAGGAT
This sequence comes from Solanum stenotomum, assembly GCF_019186545.1. NCBI lineage: Eukaryota > Viridiplantae > Streptophyta > Magnoliopsida > Solanales > Solanaceae > Solanum > Solanum stenotomum. The sequence continues at coordinate 39,921,601 of NC_064282.1, forward strand.
GTTTCCCTCCATTACAAGAATCTGAACTATGACAAGAACATGAACTAAACTTATGACTTCTCAAGGAGCTCTATTTAGTGTGAGTGGGGGTATGTGACTTCATTCATGCATTGCACAAGTAGGCTTTGGAATGTGTTATGGTGTGGTTCTCTTATGATATGAAGACATGTGAATTTATGCATGTATAATATGGATTGTTTCTATGAGTGGCTTTCCTCGTTGCATGTTAATGACCATGAATGCTTTCTTGTCTATGAGAATTGGCTATGGATGAGGTCAAAGTATGATATGCATGATGACTCTTAATGGGATTTTATATATACATTGCACAAGTATAGCTTAGGGTTGCTTATGAGATGGTTCGACTTATGTATTTAAACTAATGTGCATGATGACTCTTAATGTTGATAAAGTACATTGTTTCAACTAAAATGTCCCTTTTAGCATGTTTTTAACGATTTTATGCATGAATATCATACTACATTCATTTTTGTACTAACCCATATTTTCTGCATTTTTCTCTTTAAGTGTAGGGCCCGGTTGTTGAGGTGTGCTTCTCCTGTAGTTCAAATTTTGTATTGATTCTCTCCAAACTTTCGGTGAGTCCTCATGGTTCGAGGATGAGATTTGTTCATTTCTAGTTTCTTCATACATTTTCTTTTGAGACTATGTTGAAAAGGGTTGTGACCCTTATTGATACACGATTGTATTAGATGGCTTATTGAGCCAATGTGTAGACTTCCATTTGATTTTATGAAAGACTTCGATTGTAAAAAGTTTTAATTATTCATCCTATTTATTACTTATGTTTATGATATGCTAAGGGCTTGTATAAGACCTCTTTCAGGTCGAGTACACCGTGTAACATCTAGGGGTACCCCTGGGTCGCTATACAACTGTAGGTCAAGCCCACAGAAACAAGCCCCAGATTCTCGACCCAGGCTTCACCAGCACAGGCCATGGGTCCAACCATGGTCCGTTGGTGAGAGGGTCGTGGGTGATGCCTGTAAGCTATTTTTTTCGGTTAAGTTAGGGGTAGTTTAGGTAATTACTATTTTAATTAGTGTTAAGTGAGGTTTTTTTTTATATACTTTTATTACACCTATATAAGTCATTTTAAGTCATTAACCAACCTATTCACCTAATAAAACCCAAAACCCAAATCAACAACCAATTTTTCACCAAATAAACTCTCGCTAGAACTCAAAGGAAGAAGAAGAAGAAGAAGAAAGTGAAGCTAAGGTTGAAGAATCAAGCTTTTCTCCTCAAATTCGTGGGAAATCTTCAATAAGTTATGGTAGCTCTTCATCCATGGGTGGCATTCTAATTTAAGGGCAACTAAATGAGATGGGGTTGAATCCCACATTGAGCGGTACGTGTTTAAGATTCAATTGATAAGTATGAATGCGGTCAAATCAGTCATAGGAATAAAAATTATCGAATAAAGACATCATTCAAATTAGAGGGTGACAGAAATGTCAAATGGGAGTTTTGATTTTAATTATCAACTACAAACAACAGTCACAAGCAATAACAATTAACAATAATGAGACGGATTCTTGCGATGTGATCGATTATAGGCAAATATAGACATGTGGGTAATTGAAACTATTAGTAAATAGCTAGAAATTGGTGAGTAGGCTAGGCTATAAGGGAGGTAATTTTCTCTTGAACAATTTACCTTGAATCAAGTGACTTGTCTCAAACATCAACAAGCATGCAAAATAAGACCAGCCCACACCTTAATCCATTTACTCTTCTGAGCTAAATGTGTGGGAAAGGGTTAAGGATTCACACTCTCGAGCTGAACCCAGGTCAACCCAATACCCACAAAGCATTAACCAAAAACCTTAGTTCTAAAACCACTCTCTCGAGCAAGCCAAGAACACAACGCTAGAACTGTATTTGCAACTATAATTCTTCATTTAAACCACAATTAATGATTAAACTCACTTTTAAATAACTTTTAAACTTACAATTAGCAATACCCATAAGCTAAATCAGCCCATAATCACATGATCACACCCCAAGAATTGGGGTTTTAGCTAGACATCATAAAAAGGTAAAAAAAATTACCAAATTGATTATCCATCAACTGGGTAAGAGTGATTTCGTCTTTTCAATGCTCCAATTTAATGAATCTCGAAGACCCACTTCCAATTTCTTGGAAGTGAATTTCTTCAATCCTTCAAAGCTAAACAAAAACTAAAGAAAACTATCTCCAGATGCTCAAAACTTAAAAATAATCTGTGAAGATTAATAAAAGAGACTAAACTAAATGTTTAAAACCGTATTTATAGTTACCAATAATAAACTACGAAAGCTCATTCAGCGAAGTAAGTCGGGCTCACCGAACCACTCGGCGACCTGCCTTTTGGTTTCTTCTATCACCTTTTCGCCTTGCCATTTAGCATCCTCAAGCTTTGTAACTTTGGGTGATATATCTTGGCTTCGCGGAATAACTCAGTGATCCACCAACTTCTCCCTTTCCTCGCCGATTTGGTTCTTTGCTTATGATCTTGGCACACTGGAACTTTAGGTGGTCTGGTAAGCCACTCGGCGATACGATGAGTGCTCTTGGCAATCCTCTAGCTCGCCCATCTACATATCTTCAGCCTATTTTCCTCCTTTTTGCGTGTTAGTGTCCTTGCTTTGTTCCTCAATCCATATTCCTGAAAACCAAGGATTTTACATCAGTTATAGGCACAAAATAAGCATTTGATGACACTAAATATATATAAACAAAGCCCTAAATCAGTCCAAATCCAGGACTCATCAACACCCCCAACTTAAACTTTTTCTTCTCCTCAAGTAAAACTAAGGTTTAGTAGTTCAAAGAGGATGTCTCAAACAGTGCTAGAACAAACTCAGTCAAGAATGCACACAACAAGACTCAACTTACCATGCAAGCATCAATTGTGCACTCAAAGATTCAAATTGTGACTCACCATTATCAAAGGTACTCAAGTTCCCAATACTTGCTTCAAATGCAAGTTCACGCTCAACAAAGGTACTCAAATGCCCTCACAACAAAAATGATTCCATATTCACACACAATGCTTCAGCAATTTGTATTTCCAAAATCACATATACCTCTCTCACTCACAAAGATGAACACATGCATGACTTCATCCATAGGTTTACCCTTATTTTCCAATCAACATTGGTTTCAACTCACTCATGGTCAAAAAGGTCTTTTCAAGGGTTGTAACGGAGCTTAGTGTAAAAGTATAGTCATTTAGGCTCAGTGGTTGCATTCCTCATGAAATGTGGTATGAACATCACTTTCCTTCCCTTTTTCAGCATTTCTACTCATTCTTAAAACTCACCCCATTATTCAATTTCCAATGGAATATCGGACACCCCATTTCTTTTGCAACTTTATTTCACAACTTTTTTATTCTTTTTCTATTGCTTTCTTCTTCTCTTTATCTTTTTTAATATGGTGGGGTTCCTTTCAAGTCCATAGATCAAGGGGACTTCTTCACACTTATTTATTTACCTTCTCTTTTCACCACACCCCCAAATTAGGTTTTTGGCCTAAGTTGGCTATTCACACAAACCATCTTTTATGAGGATAATGGGTGCATGGATAAAGAGGGGTCTCAATTGCTCAAGTTTCTTCCAAGGAAAGGATATGTCTCAAAGGGGGTTCAAGCAAGGTTCACACATCTCACAAGGTTGGAAACAAAAAAGGTATATTGTCAAATTGTTTCACTCTTTAAAAGTGTTTCCTAAGATCATTTCAAGAGCTTGCATCACTTAGTCAACCGGACCAACAGGCCAAATTCTAGGTGTCATTACACAGGTTCAAAGTAAGCACATCACATAAGGAATTGGCACCAACAACACTGCTTCACTAGAGCCTGCCATGGATATCTCTGTCAGCAATGTGTGAATGACTGACTGTAAAATCGTCTCCTCTAAATCCGGCAGGTCTCCATAGATGGTTGCCTCCTGAGAATCCATCTACTACTCATATGTCTCTGCCTCTAACTCATCAGCTGCCATATCATCCATAGGACATCTCTAGTGGTGCCCCGAGCATCTTAGAATTAGCCAGCGCATCCCGATCCTCAGCCAACTCATAGAAGGAAGTGAAGTTTGTGGACTTCAGATAGTCCACATCTGATAACAGCAAGGTTAAGGGAGATCACAAATAGAGAATTAAATATTAGAATGCGAAAACACAAAGAAAAGAAACAAAAAAACTAAATAAAGATATGGGAAATTCGAAGGAAAGATCCACGAATTTCCAAAGATTAGATGTTCTAAGGCCTTGAAAAGATCCAAGTAACAACGTATAGATTTATGGAAGAAATTTAACGCCTTTACTTGAGAAAACGAATCAAAACGATAGATTCGAATCTTGACCGCTTTATGAGTAACTAAAGACAATAATTAGTATGTAGAAACTAATCACCTTCTAAAGAATACCAAAAAGAAACCAAAGATATCACAAGAAGAAGTTACTTTATACCTTAAACTATGAAACTAGTAAAGGTTTAAAGATAAATTCTCAAAGAACAAGTCACAAAGGTTCAAAGAACT
>NC_064282.1:39931697-39980426 GCF_019186545.1 Solanum stenotomum
AAATAAGGTAAATCCCAACTAGGAGAAGAATCTTGACAATCTTGGAAAGTTTGACTAGTCTTCTCTCAAAACTTGGGCAGAAAGCAACTCTTGTTGTGGCTGATTCTTGGACTCTTCTTGACCTTATTTGCACGAAAATGGCCCTTAAAATTCCTCATCTTGGGCTTGAATTTGGGCCACCAAATAATTATAGCATTTGGACAATTCCTCTCCCTTGGGCTTGAACTCTTCTTCCCCAATAAGACACCTTTGGATCAGCGATTGAAGCCCATTGAGCTTATCATTGAACTCCTTGGTTTGAGATCTTGTTATGGGCCTCCTTGGAGTTTCTAAAGCTTCATCCTTGTCCTTCAATGGAGTAGAGCTTCCTTGGATGCTATCAACATCCATTCACAAATCAAAAACCTCAACTTTTTAAAGCTGTCACCTCTGAAGTAACCCCTGTCCTCCCTCACACACCTCTACTCTCTCTCTCTAGATCATTAATCAACGTCCGAAAGGGTGTCAACACAGCTAAGATGGCCCGCTCAATCATCTAAGGAACCTCAGCCTCTAGTCGGGTAGACTGCATATCCGCAAAATGGGCTAGGTTCCCCATCTTCAGGATCATGGCCTATGTAATCCTGGTGGGCTGCGAAGTAGCAGAAGATCCAGAACTTGAGAAAAAGTGAAAGCGAGTGTACCTAAAAGACCTGAGGCTGAAGTAGGCAAAGATGCCTCAATGGGTGTAGACTCAACATCAACCTCGGGGGATGCTTCCACCAGAGCCACTCCCCTCATATCAACCTCATCCCGAGTGTACTTGGTGTCAATGCGCAGGATATTGGTGGAAGATGTGGGAGTGACCCTCTATGTCCCTCAGCTTATCATGAGGAACTCCATAACGTCGACATAGCTCTGTGATCATTATTCAGAAAAGAAGGGACGTCTGGCGGTGTTTGGCCTTCATGGCCATCTATTGCTCAGTAATGGGTTCCAAGTTGATCCGCAACTTTGCGATTATGGATCCTAAACGGGCTACCTTTGGGTGGAGGAGAATGGACTCATTCTGCGAAGGCATGATGTTGCTGCTAATGAATCCAAAGCAGTACCGCGCAACTACATTCAAATCCTTCTTCTCAATCAGAGCTCCTACCTCAATCCACATGGGGTGGTGTTAGAAATGAGGGGAACAAGCCAAAACTTTAGATCATCTAGGGAATTTGTTGTAGCAAGACCCTCGTACTCATTCTCGAACCTAGTAGCTTTGTCAAGTGCAACATTGATATGATTGTTACTGCACCCAACCTCTTTTCCCCGAGCCATAACAGACTTCACCAATTTAAAGGCACTAGCCTTCTTCTTTCCCTGGTGTACTAGGTCATCATACGCAATGTAAAACTCATGAACCTAGGTGGGGATATATGGGCCTCCGGATCTGGTGAAGAGGTTAAATTTGTGGTACCGATGTATGTCCCACACCAGAGGGTACATGTCCACCACTCCATCTATAGACAATCGCTTCTCCTCAAGAATTGTCCTCAATCCATTGGCCTTTAGGCTATTGAGTAGCTGGGAGGACCCTAAACTGGTGGCGCTGGAACCACCGTCTGTGCCAGAGCTGGCATTGTATCAGCAGCAAGAGGGGTAGGCTCTGGGATAGTAAATGGATCTTGGCGAACTAGAGGACGTATCTCAGCCCGCCTGGTCTGTAGTGGCTGGTCATCCTCAGGCTCTAAGAATAAGAGTTGTGATTGAGTAGACTCCCCATCACTACCAGAGTTGTGTTCTTGTCTCTCTGCTATGGGCGCTCTTCCCCTTCATTTATCTCCTTTTGGAGGTGCTTGTTCTCCCTTTCCAGAAGGAGCAGTTGCCCCCTAGTTAATAACAACGCCCCATTCTCTTTTGCGAGGTGGCATACTATTGAGTCCACAAATTGGACTCATTTAGGGCTATAGTTTAATATAAGTTATTTCCTCAAATGCTTATTTTATCTCAATTTATGATGAAATCCCTTAAGTTTCAGGTATTTGATGTTTGAAGGAAAGCATGGACACTATGTTGCAAAAAGAAACGTAAAGGCTAAAGAGAATGAAGAGATGAAGGGCTGAGGATCGCCGCGCCCACTTGGTGAGTTACCGAAGGGTCTTACTTCGCCATTTGTTCCAGTGTGCTGAGCCCTAAAGGAAAAGATCAAGTCGGTGGAAAAAGGTAACAGTCGGCGCTTCGCTGAGAAGTTTCGCGAAGCAGTACCATGTCGCCCAATGACCCAGAGCACGACGATGCTAAAGGCTGGTGCAAAACAACGATGAACTACACCAAAAGGTGAATCGCCGAGTTGATTGGCGATTTCGACTAATGACTAAAACTTTCGGCAGACTTGTCATGGTTTGCCGAAAAGTATCGATGACCCACCGAAGAAGTTCCTCTTTCGCTTTCTTGCTACAGGTTTAGAGCTAATTCCTTTGGCGAGCCTGATCTAGCTAGCTTAGGAAATTCAGCGATTCGCCATCTGGTTTGGCGTGTTTGTTTGCATAAGTTCCACTTTGCTTTTGTATAAGTTTTTCAAATTTCTCTTCAACACTTTGCAGACATGACTAAATCAAAACTTGTGCAAATAATAAAACCAGCTCAAGAGTAGTCAAAAGGGAGTGCGATAAATGAGGAGATAGCTACGTCGAAAGGCAAAGCAACGAAACTGACCACAACTACTAGGAAAGGCAAGAGAAAAAGGCCTACTTCTGCCAGGAAAACCATTACCCTGGACCCTAATATTCCATCCTAGGCCAGGGGATTTTGCAGAGCGGTGCATATCTTTCTGGAAGACACACACTCAACAGACCTTGGTGTATTCGATCCCGTTGTTCCCCTTGAGGGGACTTCAGGCACTGATGCCCAGACTCAGAGTGACACATCTGGCACCCATACCCAGGAAGATGGAGCGACTTCTTAGACAGGATCCCTTCTTTACCTCCCTCTCTTTCTTCCTTTAATTTACATTCTGGATATTTTGTTATATGCATTTGAGGACAACTGTTTTTTTGTCGTGGGGTGAGGTCCACACCTTTTGTGTGCTACTTTTGTTTGTATTTCATGTACATATATGGGTTGTTCTGTATAACATTGTGTTAATACTAGTTTTCTGTGGATGTTTGAGCTTGTGGCTCCTTTTATTTTAAATTTCAAAATGATTTTTACCCGTCCAAAAAATATGTGCCACCTCTCGTATGCTGAATGTGGCTATTCCTTGACAAATTTGTGTCTCGGTTTCGATCAATATCGATGACTTGAATAGTGCTTATAATTGAACAAACATGAATGTACGGCTACGATATAGGTGAAAGCATGCATTGTGTTCATCTTTGTGAGTGTGAGCGTTGTATCTGATTCCTGAACTTTAAATTGATTATACATTTGCGTGTGAAAATGGAATCATCATTTGTGTGAGGGCATTCGGAGGCTTTGGTTAAGCTTGAACTTGCATTTGAAGCAAGTATTGCGAGCTTGAGAATCTTCGGTAATGGTGTATCACAACTTGAATCTTTGAGTACACAATTGATCCTTACATAAGTAAATTAAGTCTTGTTGTGTACATTCATAATTGAATCTTGTGTTGCACTATTTGAGACATCCTTGTTGAACTATTGAACTTGAGTTTTACTAGAGGACAAGCAAAAGTTTAAGTTAGGCATGTTTATGAGTCCACAAATTGGACTCATTTAGGGCTATATTTTAATAGAAATTGTGTACTCAAATGTTTATTTTATCTCAATATGTGATGCAAACCCTTAAGTTTCAAGTATTTCAAGTTTGAAGGAAAGCATGGACAGTACGTCGCAAAAAGGAACGAAAAGGCTGAAAAGAATGAAGAAATGAAGGTCTGACGATCGTCGAGTCCACTTGGCAAGTCGCCAAATCGTCTTACTTCACCTTTTGTTCCAGTGTGCTAAGCCCTGAAGGAAAGGATCAAGTTGAAGGGAGAAAGGAGCAGTCGGTGCATCGCCGAGTAGTTCTGGATCAAGTTAAAGGTTCGTGAAAGACGACGATGAACTACACCAAAGGGTGAATCACCGAATTGATCGGCAATTCCGACTAACGACGCCGAATGATCCGCTGCAGCACAAATATGTTAAAATTATAATTACTAGTTAGAGTTGAAGTTTTAAGTGTCGAACAATTATTATAATTTTCATATAGAATAGTACTTTTTGATACTATTGCTCTAAGTTGGAGAGGGTTTTGAAGACTTGAAGATCCAAAGGGTTTCATCTTCAAGATTTGGATTTTGGTCTCTTGAATTCTTCAATTTTGGCATGTATCAAGACTTAAATTTTCATACCCAGTTGAATGCGAACTTAATTAGGTATAAATTTCTATCTCTTATTCATGCGTGGCTAAAACCCCCAATTTTTGGGGTGTGATTTAGCGAATATGGGTTAAGATAATTGTTGGTTCTTTGTTGCTTATAGTTTAATCGTAGTTTAATTTTGATTTCGTTTAGTAGTTGTGGATTAATTTAATGAATTTGTAGTTGCAAATACAAGTTTATTTATGTGTTTTTGGCTTGCCCGAGAGAGAGGTCGTAAAACTAAAACTAATAAATTGATGGTCGATGGGATTGGATCGACATGAGGTTCAGCTGAAGAGAGTGAATCCTAGTCTCATTCCCACAGACTCAGCTCGAGAGAGTTAGTGGGTTAAGGCGTAGGCTAGTCTTCATGCGCCAAGTGTGTATCCGAGAGGAACGCATTCGAAACGGGGTAAGTTGCTAGAGAGAGAGCTTATCCCCTTTAAAGTTTCGCCTAGTCACAATTATTCTATGAATCTTCTATCGAAATCATGTACAAAATAATCTTGCTTAACCCATTTTCCCGTCACATTCCAAGGATTCCCTCTCATTACTTAGAAATCCTTGTTTATTTTGTTGTTTTTACTTACTAGTGACAAAACCCCATCGTTAATTGACACTCTTTTGTCCCCCTTTAATTTACATGTTTTTAATCGTTAATGTCTTTAGCTACGACTAGTTAGAACTAAATTTTATTTTTCTATTAATTCTCAAAACCACTATCTTGGGATCGATCCCAACCCATGGTTGGGTTACTAAACTATTGTACGATCGTAGACACTTGCGTCAAAAGTTGTGTCTTGATTACGTAAACATCACATACCTCTATCGTTCAAGTTGGTCCTAGCCATATATGCAATATGCACCAAAAAGCGTAAGAACTAATCAAGAAAAATTGCAGGAAACAAGTTGCAGAAAGACTCGCCAAACCAATCGGTGAGTCATCGAGTCACTTCGGCGAACCAGATTTGGGTCGATGAAAGGACTAGCTCAAAAATTTCTCAGAAAAATAACAGGTCGGTGATAGGCAGGGCTATTAGGTGAATCGTCGACACCATTCGGCGAGCAAAGATTAGTCTGCTGAAAGTTAGTGTGTTTTACATGTCAGTGACGTAAAAGAGCGATCAAGGGATACTTTTGGTGAATTGCCGAGTCAACTGGGCTAGCTCAGGCTTCCCGCCGAAAGTATTTATAGTTTTCAGATTTAGTGCTACGGAGGACCATTAAGTGAGGTTAGTCGCGATCGCCGAATGACTCAGTGAATCGCCCTTCTTCTAGTTCATCGCCTTTTGTGCTTTGCCTTCAACATGTTTGTGTTCTGGACCATTGGGCGGTATGGCCTGCTTCACGTAACTGTTCAGTGAAGCGTCGACTACCCCTTTCATCACCCTTTTGATCCACTTCCTTTAGGGCTTCGTGTACTGGAACAAAGGGCGAAATGCTTCCCTTTGGCGATTTGCCAAGAGTGATTGGCGAAGCTCAGGCTTCAGGTTTTATGTTCTTTCCAGCCTTTTTGTTACTTTTTGCACCTAAATGTCCATGCTTTCGCTTAAACTTCAAATACCTGAAACTTAATAGTTTTCATCAGATATTGAGATAAAATAAACATTTGAGGACACTATTTCTATTAAAATAAAGCCCTAAGTGAGTCCAAATTGTGGAGTCATCAACACCCCCAACTTAAACTTTTGCTTGTCCTCAAGCAAACTCAAGTTCAGCCGCTCAAAAAGGGATGTCTCAAACAGTGCAACACAAGACTCGATTATGAATCCACACAACAAGAATCAATTTACTTATGAAGAGATCAAATGTGTGCTCAAAGATTGAAGTAGTGACTAACCAATATCAAATATTCTCATGCATACAATACTTGCTTCATATGCAAGTTCAAGTTCTCACTTAAGTTCCATTAGTGAGTTTGGCCTCATTTTCATGAGGTCACCCCTCTTTTGGCGCTCGGTAAAGAAAAGATAAAACTTGGTCCATTTGGTACCACTAGATACCATTCATGCTCATCTTTCATGTTTCAATATACAAACAAGCAAAACAAAACTAAAACTAAAGTTAGTAAACTACAGCTAAGAGGAACAATTTTTTTTACTAAACTAAAAATTATCACGTAACACCACTCCTCGAAAGCGATGCCATTTTGATGCTTATCGTTACCAACGACACTAACATACGGTACGGGTGTCTACGATCGTCGATAATATAGTAACCCAACTAAAGGTTGGGGTCATGTCCCAAGGGAGTGGTTTTGAGAATTAATACAAAAACAAAATTAGTTCTAACTAGTCGTAGCTAAAGACATTAACAAGTAAAATAATAATAAATTAAAGGGGGTGACACAAAAGTGTCAAATATCAATTGGTGGTATTGTCACAAGTAGTAAAAACCACAAAAAATAACAAGAAAATCAAGTATGGGAAAAGTTCTTGGGGTGTGACCACAATACAAGTTGAGTTAAATCGTTGGGTACATCCTTTCGATAGGAAATTTGCAAGATAATAGTGACTAGGCTAAGTTTAGTGGAAATAAGTTTCCTCTCGGTCAACTTACCCTGTTTCAAATGCATTCCTCTCAGGCACTCATTTGCCGCATGAAGACCAGCCTACGCCTTACCCCAATTACTCTCTTGAGCTGAGTGTTAGGATATTGGACAAGGGCTCACCCTCTCGGGCTGAACCTCATGTCAACCCACTCTTTAGGCAATCAGTCTAGTGGTCTTGGTTTTGTGACCTCCCTCTCGGGCAAGCCGAAAACACATGGGTAGTTTTGTATTTGCAACTACAAACCCATTAAATTAAACCACAACTACTAGGTGAAATCACCATTAAAATACATCTAACCTATCAGCAAGCAAGACCCAACAACAATAGCAACACATATTTGCTAAATCACACCCCAAGAATGGGTTTTTAGCCACACATCAAGAAATAACAAAATACACCTAAAATGATAATAAAATCAAATGGGTATATGGAATTAAACCTTGATTTAAGCAAAGGTAAAAGAATAGCGAAGACCCACTTCCAACTTAGGGAAGATGAAATTCTTCTTTCTTCAAGTCTCCAAAAAAACCCTCTCCAAATTTGAGAGAAAATATATAAAAAAGTACTATTTTATTGTGAAAGTTATAATAATGATTAGACTCCTAAAAATTATAATTAAGGCTAGTATTTATAGTTTTCAGATTTAGTGCTACGGCGGACCGTTCGGCGAGGTTTGTCGCGATCACCGAATGACTCGGCGAATCACCCTTTTTCTGGTTCATCGCCTTTTGTGCTTTGCCTTCAGCATGTTTTTGTTCTGGACAATTAGGCGGTGTGGCCTGCTTCACAAAACTGTCAAGCGAAGCGCTGACTGCTCGTTTTATCGCCTTTTTTATCCACTTCCTTCAGGGCTTTGTGTAATGGAACAAAGGGCGGAGTTATTCCCTTCGGCGATTCGTCAAGAGTGATTAGCAAAGCTCATGCTTCAGTTTTTACGTTCATTCTAGCCCTTTTGTTCCTTTTTGTGCCTAAGTGTCCATGCTTCCGCTTAAACTTCCAATAACCGAAACTTAATTGTTTTCATCATATATTGAGACAAAATAAGCATTTGAGGATATTATTTCTCTTAAAATAAAGCCCTAAATGAGTCCAAATTGTGGACTCATCAGGTTTGCTCCAAGACATAAATATTCCCACTTAGAAGTGGGAGGAGGTGAATATGGACTTTGTGGTGGGTTTCCCTCGTACTCGAAGGCAACATGATTCTATTTGGGTCATGTTGATAGGATGACTAAATCAGCCCAAGTTCATTCCCGTCAAGGTTACTTTTTTGGCAAGACACTATGCTATGTTGTATATCAAAGAGGTAGTGAAGTTACATAGGGTTCCTTTGTCTATCATTTCGGACCGGGGTGCTCAATTTACTTCACATTTTTGAAAGGCATTCCAACAAGGGCTTGGTACCAATGTAAAACTTAGTACTGCTTTCCACCCTCAAACGGATGGTCAAGAGGAACACACCAATCAAACCTTAGAGGACATGTTAAGGGTGTGTGTCATAGATTTCCAAGGTAATTGGGATGACCATCTATCATTGGTAGAATTTTCCTAGAACAATTGTAACCACTCGAGTATTGCCATGGATCCGTTTGAAACACGTTATAGTGGGAGGTGTAGATCTCTCATTGGGTGTTTTGAAGTAGGTGAGTTTGCTTTAATTGGTCTTGAACTAGTTTATGAGGCCATTGTGAAGGTCCGACTCATAAGAGAGAGGCTGAGAACGGCCCAATGTCGGCAAAAGTCTTATGCCGATAATAAAAGAAGGGATCGTGAATTTGAGGTTGGTGATTGGGTCTACTTGAAAATCTCACCCATGAAAGGTGTGATGAGGTTTTGTAAGAAGGGGAAGCTTAGTCCCCGGTAAGTGGGCCCACACTTAATCTTGAAACGTGTTGAGAAAATTGCATTTTAATTAGACTTGCCCAATCAGTTGGCTCTGGTCCACCTGGTGTTTCATGTGTCCACGCTTAAGAAGTGCATCGGTGATCCGATATCCATCCTTCCTTTAGAGGGTCTAGGAGTTGATGAGAACCTTTCTTATGAAGAGGTCCTAGTAGAGATTTTTGATGGACAAGTTAAGAAGTTGAGAAACAAAGAGGTAGTTTCCGTTAAGGTCTTATTGAGGAATCACTTAGTTGAGGGTGCTACACGGGAGGCCGCGGCTAGTATGAATTCCCACTATCCTCATCGTTTTCCTTATACTCCTATACCAACTTGAGGTAAGTAGTTTTCTTGAGTTAGGTGCTTTGGAAGTCATTTGTGCTATGAGAGTTCTTTATGATTTCCCTATTTTATTCAGGTTATTGTGAGAATTCATAATTTAGTATAAATTGAGTTTTCATGGCTAATATGATCCTCATTTTGGTTTGCACTTTAATACGATGATTGCATATTTGACTTCATGAAATGTTGTGTTGAACATGCTTAGTTATGTCTATGATGAACATGTTTTGCTATACTTGTGATGATATGGCATATGGGATCCTTATTGCTCTGTTAAGCTTGTTTGAGTTGGAGAAGGTAGTTCCTCGTAAAATTATATGAAATGATGAGTTTTGTGCATATTGTGTTGTGGATGTAGCTCCTACTTCCTTGTAATTGCATTGTTTATGACTTGAGAAGAAGTTCATGTTTCCTCCTATGAATTGTGTAATTTTTTATGTTGCATGCATGATGGGCTGCTATTCTTGAGTCTTTAATTCCATAAGGTGTCTAAATCATCATTTGAGGACGGATGTTCCCAAGGTAGAGAAAATGTAACACTCCGGAAAATGATAGGTTAAAATAGAGCCTAAACATAAGGGTAAGGACCATAAATTAACTCCTCGAATGTTAAAAAGCCATCTAGGGGTGAAATGAGGTTTAGAAGAGTCTAGGCCAAGAGGCAAGTGCCTAAGCAAAGGGGCCAAGCCAAAGCCAAAAGGCCAAGGCTGCCCCTAAGTGAGCACACTGCCTCAACCTTCATGAGGGGGACCACGGACCATAGTCCTCACCATGGCTCGTGAAGATGCCTTAGTCATGGAAAAACGACCCACAAAAACTCTAGCTACTGCCTCAACTTCCACGGTCATCACTACGGCCCGTGGTCATTACCACTACCATGGGAGGTGCTCGTGGAGTTGCCTTAGGAAAATAGCTAAGGGTCCCAACTGGCAAGGCCACTGCCTCAAGGACCACGAGAGGGACCACGACTCGTGGCCTTGACAACGGCTCGTGAAGCCCCTCGTGGTCATGACTTGGGCTCATGAGCCAAATGCCACAAAAACCAAGCTACTTCCCCAAACCTTCACGAGAAGGACCACGAGTCTTGGTCCTCACCATGAAGGTGCTCGTGACATCTGGGCATGGATTTTAAATGAGGGTCAATTGAGTCTTTTCCTTTTTAAGTACAATCGAAATGGGGTCGTTTTGGGTATTTTTAGGGGTACTATATAAGTAATTTTAAATTCAAATTCACCCACTTTTACTCATTAATTCACAACACCCAAATATTTCCCAAAAATCCTCTCCTCTCCAATATTTCTCTCTCTAGAGTTCCTCCATTGAAGAACAACAAGAACTTGAAGAATAGGGCTCAAGAATCCATCTTCTCAACTCCAATTCGTGGGCAAAGCTTCAATTAAGGTATGGGAGACTTGATTCATGGAAGACTTTTCTCCATGAAGCTCTTCAACTCTTAATTTCGAATTTGGTAGAATCTTCCAAAACTAGGGTTTTCAATCTAGCCATGGGTTCTTCCTAAAAACGATTTCATTATGTTAATTGTCTTATATTATGAATGATCTGATTTTTAATGGTGATTTTATAGTAAAACACCCCATGAACCCACGAATTACCCCATGACCCCAATTTCATGAATTGTGATAGGTGTATTGATGCATGGTGAATACTATGAATGATGTTTATGATATTTTAGTTGTTGAATCTTGTTTTAATCATGCCTAATGTAGTATTTCTAAGTGTGATTGTCTGACATGATTCATGACCCTTGAAGGATAAGTTATGAAGGTTTCTACATGTTGATAAATGTTGTGTATGAACTCATGATTCACTTAGAAAGTGAAGATCCTATATTTTGTAAATTGAGGTATTGTTGAAAGGCCATTCTTCCCTTACCATCACACTTGATTATGTATGAATGGTCTAGGATGATGACAATGTTGTTGTGTTGATTGAAAGGCTATTCTCATGAAACACTATGAACCATAATGTGAAAGGTTTACTCACATGGTAATGTTGATTGTAAGGTTGAAAGTACATTCTCACTTTATTGAATCTACCAGCTATTTTATAAGTTGTATTGAATGAAGGGAAAAGTGTCCCTCCACACATGTAAATGCAATTCAAGACTAACTATGTATAATTTGGGAAATAATGCTTAGCATCGAGAGGATATGGTCAATGAGGTAGAGGCTCTCCCGTCAATACAATAGGCCGGGTCATCTAGATTATTCTCATGAGATGGAAACTCCTCCGTCAATACAATAGGTCCGATTTTTCTAGAAGAAATCTCCCTATCCCATAACCATGTGCCCACATAGGTCTTTATCTAGTGGATCCACCTAATAGCTATACAATTAGTTCTACCTTATGCTTGTAGGACACCTTCTTTCAGTGTGGGGTTACATGACACCGGATTCCATGTACATGACATGGTCTATGTCGGTTATGACTATTCTTCCCTATATGACAAGTTAATTAATGTGATACGAACTATACTTATGACTCCTTGGTGAGTTTACTTAGTTGGAGTGGGGATATGGGACTTCACTTCTACATTGGACAAGTGAACTTAGTAAGGTGTTATGTGTTGGTTTTCTTTATGTTATGATGAGGCACGAATGTATGCATGTATGTTGAATGGATAGTTGTTATGAATGACTTTCCTTATGTTAAAGTAATGTACATGACTATTTCCTTATTTATGACTATTGATTATGATGAGGTCTAAAGGTGATACGTATGAATAAAGTAGCTCCAAAGGAGTACTTGGTATGGTTAGTATTATGGGATGCCAACTATACATTGCACAAGTGTTCCTTAGAGTTGCTAAGATAATGGTTTCACTATGATTTGAGGATAAATGTGATTATGACTTGTGGTTTCCATTGAAAGTACATGTTAATTTCCAAACTTGACAAATGCATACTTTTTAACTAAAATGTCCTTTTTATCATATTTTAAGGATTTTATGCATGTTTCCATACTTAGTACCTTATGTGCTAACCCATTTCTTCTACATCTACTATGAGCGTAGGTTCCGATCGTTGAGACATACTTCAACTTCCTTCAAGAGAAGCTTGGGTTGACTATTCCCTAATCTTGGTGAGTCCTCAAGTTCAAGGACAAGACATTACTTGCTTCTAGTTTCTATTGTATTTCCTATTTTGAGACTTTATTGATGTAAAGGGCTTTGACCCTATTTGTACTCTCTATTGTATTATATGGTGAATGAGACAAGTCTAGACTCATATTTTCATTTATGAAAAAAGAAGTTGAACTTTCATTGTAAAAGTTTTAAATTTTCCGCATCATTTTTATGGCTTTATGTGTATGATTATGCTAAGGGCTTGTATGCGACCCCTTCTGGGTCAAGTACGCCGTGTTACATCTAGGGAGTACCCTTGGATCATGACAGTCACCCCACCTACAGTCTGTAGGTTGAGGGTCATAGGTCACCAGTGCTTGCTGTAATTTTTGGCCAAGTTGAGGGGTGTTGTGGTAAATTCCCCTTTTATTTGGTTGACTTATTGGATGGTTATCATTGGTTTATTAAGATATTTTAAGGGTTTTTAAAGTATTAAAAACACATTTACAACTCATTATTTCAAAACCCAAAATACAAACCTCCCCTCCCCTCCAAAAGTTCTCTCTTTAGAAACCTCCACTGGAGGTGAAGGATTCAAGCTCTAAACGTGAATTCTTCATATTTTTCAAGGGATTTTCGTGGATTTCATCCATAAATGGTATGGTAGTCTTCATCCTTAACTTATTTTCTTTCAAGGAGCCAATTTCAAAGTTGATTACAAATCTCCAAAGTTACCCAAAAACCCTAGTTTTCAATCTATGCATGGGTTCAATTATGAACGTTTTCAAAAGGCATTTAAGTGATGAATCATTGTTTAATTGATGTTTTAATGGTGAATTAAGATTGTTTTACTCTATGAACCCATGTTTACCCTAAAATCCTAAGTTGTGAATTGTGATTGGGAATTGACGAATCATGAAATTATGTTGAATTGTTTATGTTTATATTAATATAGCTTATTGAAATTATGTTATTACTCATGTTTAATTTTAGTATTTCAAGGTGTATGGGTGAATATGATCCATGGCCTTGAGAGGCAAATTATGAAGGATCTATGTATGATTATGATGTGAAGGATGTGCATGTGATTTCAATGATAGTATGATGATCATGTATAGAGTGTAATTCTGTTATTATTGATAGCATATTCTCAATTAACACTCATGAATGATGGTGATAGAATGTGAAAGGTCGTTTCTATAATGTGATGTTATTACTTGAATTGGTAGGCTTAGGCATCCTATTCTTGAATAATGTAACTTGAATTGGTAGGCTTAAGGAATCCTTTTCTTGTATTGATGAATGTGATCATGAATGAAGTATCTTGAGTTGGTAGGCTTAGGCATCCTCTCTTGTGAAATGAATATGTCTTGATTAAATGATCATATAATCGGTATACCTAATGTTGGTTGCGCTTTCATAAATGACTAATGAATGTAATGATAACCTAGAATTGGTAGACCTAATGTTGGTAGCCCTTTCCTAAACGAATCATGATGTATTCTAGGCTATGGCATGAACCAGTAGACCTAATGTTGGTAGCCCTTCATAGTGATTCTAGAAACTAATGTGATGATAAACCTTGAAATGGTATACCTAATGTTGGTGGACCTTTCTTGTGTGAAATGATGAACCTTGAATCGGTAGACCTAATGGTGGTAGCCCTTTCTTGGAAAGTCAATGAGCTATCCTTATAATGTACCTTGATTCAGTAGACCAAATGTTGTTGGCCCTTTCATGTGTAATGTATCTTGCATCGGTGGTCCAAATATTGGTTTCCCTCTCAAGTACAATAATGTAACGTGAATGAAACTACTCTATGGGAATGTAGGCGAAGTACCGAGAGGATATGGTACTATGGAAGTTTTCCCTACATTAGGCTACATTTCAATGAACATCTTTCTTATCCCATAACTATGTTCCCACATAGGTCCTAGTTAGTGGATCCACCTAAGCTAAATGTTACCAGTCTTACCTTAGGCAAGCAGACCACCTATTTATGGTATGGGGCTTCAGGACACCGGATTCCATGTCTAGCTCACATGGTCTATGTCGGTTAAATGCTTATTCCCATCATGTAAGATGTACATTATGGTTTCTTGAGGAATTCTATGAATTGTGGGTGGTAGTATGGGATGTCATCCATGCCTTGCACGAGTAGGGTTTGATAGGGCTATAGTGAGTTCTCTAAGGTCTTAATGACTAATGAATGAAAGTACTCTAAATGAAGCTAATGAAGAATGTTGACTCTTAAATGCGTAATGTAATGATGCATGTTATACTTGGATGGTATTATGAGTTACTTCCTTGTTATGACTTAGGAAATGTTTAGGTCTCTTATGTATGGGTATTGCGTAAAGATGGAAAGGATGAATTGTAAGTTCACTTTTGGGGCCTTAATGTGGTATCTAGTGTGGATGGTGGTATGGGACGCTATTCATACATTGCACAAGGTATGGCTTGGAGTTGCTTGAGGTGAAATATTAATGTAATGAAATGTCTTATTTGGTTGATTATGTTCTAATGTGAAGAAATGACTTGTATATTGGTTATGTTTGTATAATATGCCTCTTATCCTTATGTTCATGAAGTTTTATCAAATTGGCATAAAAGAATGACTTTCAAATAAAATGCATGTTTTAAGCATGTTTTTGTACGGCTATCATACTTAGTACTTAATTGTGCTAACCCATATTTTTCTAATTTTACTACAAGTGTAGGTTCCGGCAAGTGAGTTGCTTTCTCTCTAGTTGAAGCTTCGATTTGAGATTATCCAAGACTAAATGGTATGTCCTCGTAGATCGAGGACAAGTGTTTAGATGTTTCTTTTCTTTCATGTAATAGACAATTGTTAGTTTTTCAATTGTAAAGAGTCGTGACTCTACTTTTGTTTAAAGATAGTGTTTTAGATGGCCATGTGAGACAATGGACTTCCGTTTTTTTAAATGAGTATTTTCGATTGTATGGATTTAAATAAGTTTTAATTCCGTAATATTTCTAGTATCTATTGCAATGACATGCTATGAGGCTTGTATGAGACCTTTCGGAATCTTGTACGACGTGTCACATTCGGGGTGTAGGCTCGGGTCATGACAAACATAGTATCAGAGCATAAGATTTTGGAAATGAATTTTAGGATTGATGTTTCACAAGCCACGCCTAGTATAGTCGTTTTCATCGTGGGAGTCGCGACACATCTATGAGTGAGAGGCTATAGGACATTAAGAAGTTACACTTCTTTCATTATTCCTGAAGTTGTGCCATAGAGTCTAGCACTATACATGTCCTTTTCCTAATCCTTCTCTTGCATTTATAGGATATGAATACAAGAAGGACTACCGCAAGGAGAGTGGAAGAGGAGATTGTGAATGAGGGAGTTCCTCCCCAAGATCCCCAAGGTCCTCAAGGTGACCAAGTTCCTCAAGGCAATCAAGTTCCAATTGATGCTCCGGGCTATGACCAATGAGGAAGTTAGGTTGGCTCTTTTGAAAATGGCTCAAGCCGTAACTACTCAAGCCCAAGCCATTACAACTCAAGCTACTAAGGGTGTTGAGGCTAATGTGAACCCTATTGCGAGCACTATGGCTTCTAGGTTGAGAGACTTTGTGAGGATGAATCCTCCGGTGTTCCTAGGTTCTAAGTTGGGAGAGGATCCCCAAGAGTTTTTGGATGAGGTTTATAAGATAGTCAATGCTATGGGGGTGACTTCTAGGGAAAAAGCTGAACTTGCCTCTTACCAATTGAAGGACATTTCCTAAGTTTGGTTCACTCAATGGAAAAGCAATAGGCCTATATCAGCGGGTCCTATAGAATGGGAGGAGTTTAAGAAAGAATTCCTTGGTAGGTACTTTCCCCATGAGAAGAGGGAATGTAAGGTGAAGGATTTTATCAACCTTAGACAAATTAGCATGAGTGTGGAGGAGTATTCCTTGAAATTTACCCTATTGTCAAAGTATGATCCATCCTTTGTGTCTAACCCAAGGGATGAGATGAGTCGATTTGTGACCAGCGTTTCCGACCTAGTTGAGGAAGGGTGTCGTACGACAATGATCCATGATGACATGAACATTTCTAGACTCATGGTGTATGCTCAATCTATTAAAGAGTCCAAACTTAAGAGGAAAATTAGGGAGTTGAAGAGAGTTAGGTCCGATGAGCAAGATCAACCTAGGTTCAAAAGGAGAGCTGCAAATCAAGATTCTTCAAGCACTCCTAGGGGTAACCAAGAGAGAGGTAGTGGACCTCCATTTTCTAAACCTACTTGCCATAATTGTGGGAAGAAGCATCCTGGGAAGTGCCTAGCCGGTACTAGTGGGTGCTATGGTTGTGGAAAGAGTGATCACCTAGTGAAAGATTGCCCTACTCGTACGACAAAAGGAAGGGAGGCCAAACAAGCTTCTCTTGATGGCCCGAATCCCAATGCTCCAAAGAGAAACTGTTTCTATGTTCTTCAAGCTAACAAGGATAAAGGAGCTAATCTGGGTGAATGCACGGGTAACTGATAGTTCCTTATAGTTGTGATTGTTGTGTTGAGTTCCTTATGTTGTTTTCATGTTGGCCTTCGTGGAAAGACAAGGAGAGTGACTAATAAATTAAAAATGATATGGTATGTCATATTTTAAGTGTTCAAGGGTTGTATCTCAAGTTTTGAAGTTAAGTAAGTGACAAATTAAATGTTGGCGAAAGTTATCTTAAGTTCCTTTTTAAAGATTTCTCTAAAATTTGGGTCAAATGTCTTGGATGTTTTCTGCCAATATATAAATAGTTAGAAGTCCTATCACCCATTAAATCGAAGGCCTACGAGTCTAGTTTGCAATGCACAAAACCGCATATCAAACCGATATCAGAGTAAAAAGTTATGAGGGTTTTACTAGGGACTGCCGGGGCAGAATCCGTGCCGGATCAAGGTCGGGTTAAAAATATGGTATGTCGGCTTATTTAACGTTTTAAGCCATGAAAACATTTCATTTCAGTTTCAAACCAGAGAGAACTAACGTGAAGGTTAGTTTTTGACGATGTCTACCATTAAACATTGCTCTCGTGCCTAGGAACGCAATCCCTACACGTGGCAATCATTTTCCCCTTATATTAGAGGCATTTGGAGCTGGTTTTTGAAGATATAAATTTGTAGTTATTGGTGTTTCTTCAAGGTTTACAGTTGGTTAACTAACGTGTGTACCAATTGTGTATATATAGTGTATGCGAAGCTTAGGACATAAGGAACAACTTTCGTGAAGGAACTACGGTCTTTCGAGCGTTCATTGGAAAAGTATGTTAAGGCTATTCCCTACTTACGCCATGTTTCCTTAAAGCTTAGGAGCAATGTAATTGGGTTGTTATCCTTCTTACACTTGTAGACATTATTGTTGATTGTTGGTTGCTCGAGTTGATATAATCCTCCCTTGTTGGGATTATTATTCAGTTAGTAGCGTCCCTATGTTGTACACGACTTAGAGTCTATTTGTATAGGTTGCTTATAACTAAATTGCTCGCTTATAGCGATTAGATTGTTATTGTTGCCCTTGGGGCTACTGTGGTTAGCTGCAGGAATGTGATCTATGCCTAGAAGGGCTATGTTCTGCCTACAAGGCTATATAGATGCCTAAAAGGGCTATGAGTTGCCTACAGGGCAATATTGACGCCTAAGAAGGTTATGTGCTTCCTACAGGGCCATGTTGTTACTTCAGAGGACTATGAGTTGTCTATAAGCTATGTTGATGCCTAAGAGAGCTATGTGCTACCTACGGGGCTATATTAATGCCTAAAAGGGCTATGTGACTGCCTACGGGACTAGGGGACTACCGATAGGGGTATATAGGTTGATTGGCACCTTCCAGGCTTTGGGGGCCTGAGTAGGTGGTCTTGTGTGTTGTTTGTACCTGCCAAGCTTATGGGGTCTTGGTTAGGTTGTTGTTTTATTATTTTTGATAATTTTAGATTTAGGAGCAGGTCAGTACACTTATCTTATCCTTGATTTATTTATCAGATTATTCCAGTATATCAGGATACCTCCTCATAGTCTATTGCCTTTCATACTCTGTACATTATTTTGTACTGACACCCCATTTCCTTGGTGGTGCTGCATTCATGCATGCAGGTTCTGATAGACAACCGAGTAGACCTCCTCAGCACCGGGATTGACTTTTATCCGATTGGCTAGTCCCTTTCCTCTGGAGCTGTCAGAGTTGGGAGGTTTGTTAGAATTTGTTGTTTATATCTTTATGGATAGGCTGGGGACCTGTCCCGCTAATATTTACTACTCTTAGAGGCTTGCAGACTAGTGTGTTGGGTGTATAGCTACGTTATGGCCATACTGGCCTATGTTGTTGGTTTTCTGAAGCTTGTGAGTTGTTTGATGTATTGTATTGATATATACCTGCTTTTAGTTTTGGTATAGATATCATGGTGGCCTCGACGGCCCAATCAGGACTTCTATTCTAGTTGGTTATTCATTTATATGATCTCCTGGGAGTAGTTGTTTTTTTTATAGATCAGTTTACAGGGGTCTTGCCGACCGAGGGCTTAGTTTTAAGCCGAGATATACTTGTTTGTTTTCTTGATTGCATGTGGCTGCCATGCACTAGTAGCAAATGGTTCAGTAGGGTCAGCTCGGGCTTGAGTTTTGGCATTAGGAGCCAGTTGCGCCCCTCGAGTTTGGGGCGTGAGAACAGTAGAGAGCGATGTAGAGAGAAATGATGCGGTGAATGAAAATTAAGGCAAAGAAAAAGCGACCAATGATGAAGAATTTTCGGTTTAGGTAAAATATGATTAGCACAAAGTGGTTGAAATCCAAGCTAGTGATGAAAATCTCGGGAGTGATTGTCATTTAAAAGTGGGGGATGATGCTACACCGCTGAATAATGTCATGTTGCCAATTGAAGTTACCCACCTTTTCCTCAATGGATTAAGATGAAAGTTGAGGACGTAAAGTTCATGAAATTATTGTCTATATTCAAAAATCTCTCGGTGAGCATTAATCCATTGTTTGATGCCTTTATGGAGATGCCTAGATATACTAAATTCATGAAGGACTTCATTATGAAGATATGGAGCATGAACTTTGAAATGGCAGAGGTATCACAGATTTATAATGCAATAATTTCTAGTAACATAGTTGTAAAGAAAGACAATATGGAAGCATCACTATTCCTTGCACCATAAGGATATAGCAATTTGACAATACATTATGTGATTGCGGAGAAAGCAACAAATTAATGTCATTCGCATTTTTCAAATTGTCTCAAGATGTTACTATTTATATTCTCTTAAGGCTACAAATAAAATCTCTTCTGTGATACAAATGTGTCTCTAAAGAATGTTACACTCTTATACAATCTTCCACTTTCATTGATCTTCATTTCTACCACATCTTGATAGGAAATATGAACTTGTCCTATTAAAATAGATATTTGAGGAAGATATTGAGCAATATAAAACTAGCACACTCCTAAGAGTCTTCAGTTACTTGTTATAAAACAATGTTTTAAGATTCTCGTTTGTGAACTTGAAGTGATTAAGTAATCATTACGGAATCGTGTTCAATTTTTTACTCGAGTACCCCACCCCTCAATTAACTTTCATGCATAAATTCTATGAACATACGAACTTCTAGTGAGATAAAACACATTTTAAGGTGATTTATATTGATCCATTAAGGAAAATATCAACTTTTATATTAAAACACTCATTTAAGGTTGATATTGAACGATCTAAAACTAGCACACTCCTAAGATTCTCCAATTACCTGTTACAAAACCATGTTTTAAGATTTGGGATTGTGAACTTGTAGAGATTAAGTAACCATTCAGGAATCAAGTTCAATTTATTCCAAAAATTTACACCACCACCCCCCACCCCCCCCAATACATTTTCATGCATAAATTCTATGAACATAGGAACTTCTAATGAGATAAAACACATCTTAAGGTAATTTATATTCATCTAGTCATTCTGAGATTGAGCCCAAATTGTAGTTGGATTATACATAGCAAACTATTATCTACGTATTGAATATACATGTGTAATTGACCATTAATTAAAGGTGAATAGGTATGCCTCTTGTTGGGTACTTGTTATGCAAAAGATTATTGTCGTCTCTTTAATTGGAGAATGTGATAGAAGTTATTAATTAGGACATGGGTTCTCCTCCGACATGGGCGAACCACCCATGGTCGTAGCCATAGTAAGGATTATATCAACAATTAGGAATGGCAATAGGAAGGGGCAGTTGCAGTGTTAAGCAGGTTATAGTGTTTACAGGGAGGGCGGATTAGAGCTTTTGTAGGGGTGGGAAGCAGCGGGCCGGGTACGTGGGTACTAATTATTTGTACTTTAGTCAAACATAAATACTTAATATATTCATAAAAAAATATTTTAGATTTCATTCTTTACCTTCCTTATGTCTCAACTCCTTGACTTTTCGGTCTAAAATCTTAATCGAAACTTCCTTATAAGAAAGATTCCTTAACTCCCAAACCTTCTAAGGAAACTATGGATGTCGGATCACCAACACATTTCTTCAGCTTAGAGACATGAAAAACTAGATGCACCGATGCCAACTAATTAGGCAAAGCTAGTTCGTAAGCAACCTTATCAACACGTCTCAAAATCTGATATGGGCCTACATATTGAGGACTAAGCTTCCATTTCTTACCAAGCCTCATTACATCCTTCATGGATGAGATGTTCAAGCAAACCCAATCGTGAACATCAAACTCAAGGTCTCTTCTTCTTACATCGGCATATGGCTTTTCCCGTCTTTGAGTCATTTTCTTTCTCTAATAAGTTGAACTTTCTCTATTGCCTCATGTACCAACTCGGGATGCAACTGATAGTTTTGTTTTTTATTTTGATGCCTTGAGAATTAGCTTAGGATGTGTCCTTATGCGGAATGGAAAATTTATTGCCTATGCCTCAAGGCAACTTAAGATTCATAAGAATAATTATCCTACCCATGACCTCGAACTAGCTACAATTGTGTTTGCTCTTAAGATTTGGAGGCATTATTTGTATAGTGTTCATGTAGATGTCTTTACCGACTAGAAGCGTTTGCAGTATGTGTTTAACTAGAAAGATCTAAATCTTTGCCAAAGATAATTGCTTGAATTGTTGAAGGACTGTGATATGAGTGTTCTCTATCACCCCGGTAAGGTGAATGTGGTGGCGGATACTCTAAGTCGATTATCTATAGGTAGTGTTGCTCATATAGAGGATGATAAAAAAGAGTTGGCTCGAGATGTTCATAGATTGGTTTGGTTGGGTGTTCAGTTGGTGGACTTTACCAAAGGTGGTGTTATGGTTCAAAATGGTTTAGAACCATCTTTTGTGGCAGATGTTAAAGCCAAGAAAGGTCTTGACCCGACATTGATGGAATTGAGGGAAGCGGTGCTTAAAAAGTTTGTAGAGGCTTTCTCCCAAGGGGGAGATGGTGTGCTTCAATATCAAGGTCATTTGTGTGTTCCTAATGTAGATGACTTGAGAGAGTAGATTTTGTCAGAACCCTATAACTCTCGGTATTCCATTTACCCGTGTGCCATCAAGATGTATGTTATTTGCGGGAGATCTGTTGGTGGAATGGGATGATGAAGGATATTACAGAATTTGTGGCTAAGTCTCCAATTTGTCAACAAGTGAAGTTTGAGCATCAAAATCTGGGAGGCTTGTCCCAAGATGTTAGCATTGCTACTTGGAAGTGGGAATATTTGAATATGAATTTCATTTTGTACCACGCACCCGGCGGTAACATGACTCAATTTGGTTTATAGTTGATCGGATGAAGAAATCAACTCGTTTAATTCCCATAAGGTTTACTTTTCGGCAGAGGACTATGCTAAGTTGTATCCGAAGGAATTGGTTAGGTTTCATCAAGTGCCCCTATCCATAATCTCTGATCGTGGTACCCAGATCACTTCTAAGTTTTGGATATCTTTCCATAAGGGTCTTGGTACTCGTGTTAGGTTTAGTATGGCGTCTCATCCACAAACCAATGGGAAAGAGGAGCATACTATCCAAACTTTAGAGGATATGCTGAGAGCATGTTCAAATGACTTTTAAGGGTAATTAGGATGATCACTTGCCTTTGATTGAGTTTGCATACAACTATAGCTATTATTCAAGGATTGGTATGGCTCCATTTGAGGCTCTTTATGGTAGGAGGTGTAGATCTCCTATAGGTTGGTTTGAAGTGGGAGAAGCTTTTTTGATAGGTCCCGAACCAGTGCATGAGGTTATAGAGAAAGTTTGGGTTATTAGAGAAGGGTTGAGAATGACTCAAAGTCCAGAAAAGTCTTATGCCAATATTAGAAGAAGAGACCTTGAGTGTGATGTTCATGATTGGGTCTACTTGCAAATTTCACCCATGAAGGGTGTAATGAGGTTCTGTAAGAAAGGGAAGCTTAGTCCCCGTTATGTGGGCCCGTATAAAAATTTTGAGGCGTGTTGGTAAGGTTACTTATGAACTAGAATTGCCTAATGAATTTGCATCTGTATATTCAGTTTTTCCATCTGTCCTTGTTGAAGAAATGTATTGGTGATGCGACATATAAAGTTCACTTAAAAGGTTTTGGAGTTAAGGAGAATCTTTCTTATGAGGAAGTCCCGTTGAGATTTTAGACAAGCAAGTTAGGAAGTTGAGAAACAAAGAAGTTGCTTCCGTAAAAGTCCTTTGGAGGAATTAGTTAGTTTAGGGTGCTACATGGAAGGTAGAGGCCGATATGATGTCCCATTATCCTCATATTTTACCCTCTATTCCTACTCTATCTCGAGGTATTGAGTTCCGCATGGTGTAATATTTGGTGTAATGTGTCTTAGATATTCCCATGATTTCCTTATTATGCATATTCATGAAAAGCTTAAATTTTGAGAAAAATGAGCTAACTTGATTTATTTTTACATGTTTATGTGGATTGGATTATGAGTTGCATATAAACTTCATTATATGATGTTTTAAACATGCTTTAGCTTGGAGTTGATGTTTCCTCCTTGGATATGTTATGTGCATTATGTGATCGCATTCATGTTGGGTTGTTAGGTTTAAGTTCCTACCCTCCTTATGATGTCTAGAATCTCATTCGAGGATGAATGTTTCCTAGGGGGAGATAATGTAACACCTCAGATTCGAAAAGGGTAGAAAATATCATTTTTAATGCAGGACCTGGTGCTAGTACCGATGGACTCCATCGACAATCCGTGGTCTAACCAATAGACCGTAGGTAGACCCATTGTTGGCTGACCCAGTTTTTAGTGTTTTTCTACAGTTCATCGGGATGGTCCGTCGTCCAATGCACGAGTCGTAGGTGGTCCCGTAGGTGAGTCCCAGACTTATGGTAAAATGGGAATCAGATGTCGAGACCCACGGCCCGTCGATGGACCCATGGTCCGTAGGTGGGCCCCGTTAGTCGTGCTCCAAAATATGAAAAATCTGTGAACTCGTCCACGGCCAACTCGTACGGTCTGTGGTCTGACCAACGAACCATAGGTCTTACCGTCGATGGGTGTCGGGAGTTATTTTCTTAAGGACTTTTAGGTCTTTTCCTAATTATTCTAGCCTAATACTATGTCGTTTTGCCCTCTACTAGAAGCCAATATGAGTGTTTTTAACCCCAAATTTCCCCAATTGAAATCATTCTCTCAAATTTCTAAAAGAAAAACAAGTCTTCCTTTCAAATATTTCTCTCTCTAGAAGTTGAAAGAAGAAATCTAGGATTTGCAAGTCAAGTCTTCAATTTCACTATTGAAGTCAAGCAATTGGCATTGAGGTATGATAGTTTTCATCTATGGAGCCCTTTCCTCCATGGAGTTCCCAAATTCTCCAATTTATGAAGAAAGAAATCCCCAATTGAGTTAGGTTCTTTCTTCCATGTCATGGGTTCCTTTTTATGTTGATTGATTTTATTGAATTATGATCTTTTATGCATGAATTGAGTTAATTTCATGTTTATAAGATGATCTCCCATGAATTCATGCCTACCCCATTTTTTCCAACTATAGGTTATATAATGTGGGTTTTGAATTATGAAAGGGGAGTTTATTAAAGCATGCATGTTCTTATGAAATTGAAGTAAATATTTTAAGGATGCTTTGAGAGTGAAGTATCAATGATGTTGTTTGTTGTTGTGTTGTGGAAGGATTTCTCATACACACATGAAAGTATGATTGTGAAAGGATATTCTCACATAAAAAGGGTTTTTAAGGTTGAAAGGTATTCTCACCTAAAATGAACCAATGCTAAGGAGCTATTCTAATGTTGAGGCAAGAGGTGATTACCCATGCTTTCTAATGAAAGACAAGAGGCAATTACCTATGTCACATGATGTAGGGACAAGAGGCGATTACCCATGTTCCTTTAAAAGATAAGATTAATATGATTAAGAACTATGTCATGGAAGTTGAGCTTAGTATCGAGTGGACAAGTGGAGATTACTCGTGTCCCATAAACTATGTGTCAACATAGGATTTGTCTAGATAGACATTAGCTAGTGGATCCCCATAAGCTAGAAGTTCATGGTCCTTATCTTGACAAGTAGGACGCCCCTTTTCGGTGTGGGAGACACCGGATTCCATGTTAATAGCTCACATGGTCTTACATGTCGGTTAAGGATACTTCCCACAAATAATCTATAATGAACTAAGGTTACTTCAAGTAGTATCACATGTGTTTTATGATGTGTCTACTTGCATTGACCATGTTTTATGACTTATGTTTTCTATCTCACGTTTTACCTTGGTCATTGCACATCATGAAAATGTCACTTTTTAGCATGATTTTTACGTTTTTATGCATGACTATCATACTTGGTACATAATTGTACTAACGCATACTCTTGTCTACATTTTCCCAAAAGTAGTGTCCGACATTAAGGGTTCGCAGTTTCGTGGCTAAAGGTCACCTGAGATATATCGAGTTGTGGTGAGTCCTAATGTTTCGAGGATTGGACTTTTATAACTTTCAGTCCTTTCTTACTTCCAGATTTTGTACGTGATGCCAAGGTTACGTCCCGGTCATTCCTGATGTAATAGATGGCAAATGAGACTTTGTAGACTTCCGCTTTACTTTGATAAAACCCTTAGCCTTTGAAATGTTCAATTTAATATCTTTCGAGTTTCTTATATCTTGTCTATGCATTCTAAGTGGCTTGTGTATGGCCTCTCGGGGTCATCTACGCCATGTTACACCTAGGGGTACCTTCCGTCGTGACAAGAGAGAATAGAGTGTTTTTCCTAAAGCCAACTTGTAATACCCTATTATTTATAGCTTAATAATATAAGGCATCCTTTTTGTTTAACAGTCAAATTATCCATGAATTTTTGTTGTGTAAAATTGTCAATCAACTTGTATCTAAAAATGTTCCCACGTCTTACTAGTATAATAAATAGAAAAAATACTATAAATAGTCTCTACAGGAGTAGTTCTAAAATGGTCTCTTAACTATACACTTACCACATTTAGTCTTTTAACTATTCAAAAATTTACCAGGTTTTATCCCTTAACTATACACTTACCGATTTTAGTTCCTTAAGTATGCACTTATCAGTTTTAGTCTTCTTAATATTCAAAACCTTTTTAGGTTTGGTCTTTGTCTATTTTTTTAATTCAAATATCTTAGGTTTATATTAACAGAACTCTTCGTAAAATTAAATCTTTAACCTTTTTTTAAGTTGTTTCTCAATCCATACTACTTGTTTTTCTTTCAAAGTACTCTTATGAGAATAACAATAAGTTGAACGATTCATAATGAAATTATTGAGAAAGGAAGATGTAAGTCCTAATTTTATTCAATGGAGGATAAAATGAAACATACAACTGTTGCTAATGATATGAATATGATATGTTTCTTTCTTTGGCGGTTAACGGTTCACAATCAGCGCAATTTCTTTTAATTTTATTTTTCATACAAAATTAAAATTAAGTGGTTTGATCTTATTACTCAAATTTCTTTACGTAAAATAAAATGAATAGAATAATAAATTTATATTTTTTTTAAAAAAAAAAAATTGCAAATCAACTATTTTATAAATTTAACTTCTGAAAAATTAAACAAATTCGCACAAATAAAGTCATTGGAGTACAAATTTTGGTTTTAACATGTAATAATTTTTTTCTTTTTTTTATAATAAAGTTTAGCATATTTAAGTCATTAGTAGCAATAATATTCTTCATTATATCCTGCGTCGAATAAAATTAAGACTTATATTTTCTTTCCTCGTGAATTTTATTTTGAATCGTTGAGGTTATGATTTTTTGCATAAGGATAATTTGAAGAAAAACTAGCCGGGAGAGAGAAACAACTGAAATATGGCTAAAAGGATTTAATTTCTCAAAACATAGATTTCATTAATATAAACATAATTTATTTGTATAAAAAATGGAGAGAGACAAAACCTGATAAACTTTTAAATACTTAAAGAACTAAAACCGGTAAATGTATAGTATAGAGACTAAAATATGTAAATATATAGTAAAGAGACCAAATCTGATAAGTTTTTGAATAGTTGAAGAACTAAATCCAATAATTGAATGGTTAAGGGACCATACCTACTCCTACAGCTAAGAGACTATTTATGTCATTTTCTCAAAATAAATATGATGATTAGATATGCGGACAAATTGGAGTTTTTTTTGTATAGGATTCAAATATATAAATTTTATTTATAACTTTAAGTTAAACTATTTTAGAAAATCTTCATAATAAAGAAAATAATTTATCCTTCGAATTCCTTTTCATAAATTGGTATATAAGGAGTACTTGATATAGAAACATCATTTTGCAAAGTGAAACGAATACTAGGAGGTAATTAATACAAGATGATGGATGGAACAACGAAGAAATTGTCTCAAGATGTTGCTATAGTTATTCTTTTAAGGCTCTCAGTAAAATGTCTTTTGCGATACAAGTGCGTTTCTAAAGAATATTACACTCTCATACAATCTTCCACTTTCATGGGTCTTCATTTCAACCGCATCTCAACATTAAAATATGAACTTGTCCTATTAAAACACTCCTTTAAGGAAGATATCGAGCAATATAAAACTATCTTATCTTTTCTTTCCGATGATGGTAATGATTACCTCAACCACACTTTTTTGGATCTAGATTTGCCTTATATGACATCCAGATACAGTGTTTTTCAAGATCAACTAGTTGGTCGTTGCCATGGTTTGATTGCTTTGATGAACGATATAACCACCGTGTTATTTAATCCATCAACTAGGAATTATAGGCTTCTCCCACCCAGCCCTTTTGATTGTCCCCAGGGATTACATCAATGCATCAGATCTGTTGGATTTGGTTTCGACTCAGTTGTTAATGACTACAAATTTGTTAGGATTTCTGAATTTCTCAAGGATGATCGTTATGGGTACATTGAAGAGGTAGATGAAAAAATTGAGGTTTATGAATTGGGTATTGATTGTTGGAGAGAATTGGATCATGTGGATCAAGGATTGCCCAAATTGTATTGGTCGCCTTGTTCTCAAATGTTCTACAAGGGAGCTTTTCATTGGATTGATCAAGATATAATTCTTTGTTTTGACATTAGTACTGAAATTTTTCGCAATATGAATATACCTGATACTTATCATTATTACAATGATCCGTTTTATAGCCTCATCATCTTAAATAAGTCCCTCACATTGATCTGCTACCCCAGTATATTGCCTGTGATTGATCCAACAGAAGATCTGATCGAAATTTGGATTATGAAGGATTATGATGTATATGAGTCTTGGATTAAGAAATATACACTTAGAAGTCTTTCTATGGAATGTCCGTTGGCAGTTTGGAAAGACAATTTTTTGCTTTTCCAAGGGAACAGTGGATGTTTGATATCTTATGACCTTAATTCCGATGAAATAAAAGAATTAAATTTGCATGGTTGTGAAAGAAGTATGAGAGCTGTTGTTTACAAGGAAAGCCTGGCTTCAATTCCTAGAGGAAGCGAAAACAGCACACAAGTTCACAAATTTTAGAGCAGGTATAACTCTTCATCATAAGCTGGCAATAAGTACAATCGAATATTGAACAAAATATTTCTATTATGTTCCAATGCATGCCCTTTGAAATACAAGTTTATTTTAATCTTTACCAATGCAATGTCAAGAGAGTTGTTTTTCTGTTCATTTTCACTGACTAATGGATACATAATTGCAGTGTTTAAATAATATACACGATTAGTGTGAACAATTTTCATATCAACGGGTCTTTTTATTGTAGTAGGTAGCATATTTTATTTTCAATTTTTCAGGTTCTATACTGTAAGAAAACTAATCAATAGATAAAATTTGGAGAGTGTATAGGACTTAAACGCATAATTTGTGATTAGTTAAACTTCACTAATCTTATAGCTTTAAACTTTGAGCAATTTTTCAGTTCGAATAACCAACCTTTTATATCTCACGTTATAATAGAAACATTTGTTCAGGAAAAACAAAGCCAATTTACGCGCAGACGGTTTTATAATGTTTGTGTTATCCAATGTGTTCTCAACTGGAATAATTATACCAGACATGTTATGCTTAAACAAGTATAAAATCGGTAGAGCTGAAACAAATAATGTTTAACAAAAATCAATATAGTAACCCCGCCGTCACATATTAGCTGATTATCTTTCTAAACATAGTTGTCTCATATTAGTTGTTTACCTTACTAAATCAAGAAAGTATAAATTAGTTTTTTTCTATATTACTCTTGCTATTAATTATTTTTTAAAGTGTTCACATAATTAGTTTGTAAAATTACCAAGAAGTTTTTTAAAGAGTGAATTAATAAAATTATCTTTTTATTTAAGATGTCTTAGCATGCATTTAAAAAGAAAATGATCAACTAATATGGGATGGAGGAGTAATAATTAAAGTAAAATTTAATTCTGACCATACATAATTCATTGTGGGCTTATTTGTTTAACCTTAAGGATGATCTTAATCTTAATTATTAACTGATGTAGTACCCGAACGATGCACAAACATGATATGAGAGAAGAAAAATAATAAAAATTATTTTATTTGCTTTCCCACATTATATGTTTATTATGATCAATGATGAACCTTAAATTATTTGATTCACGATAGTAATTGATTAGAAGGTCATCAGTGTATGAAAATTATTTCGTCCATCTGAAAATGTTATAAGATTCATGATTTGCTGATGAAATAAAATTAGTTAAAAATTAATTTAATAACTTATTATTTAAATATATGATAAAATTATCACGTATCACATTATATATAGAAGCAATTTGTTGTAAAAGAAAAATGTAAAAAATGTTCATTCAAATATTAATAAAAGGAGCAGTACTTATCAGAATAAGAAAACAATTCCATTTACTATCACGTTTATATATCTGAAGAAATATAATATTAGTCATTTATTAAAAAAAAAATCTTATAGGGAGAAGAAAATTAGTCTAAGTAAAAATATATATTTACCATCATATTTATATATATGAAGAAATATAATATTAGTCATTACAAAACTCTTTTAGGGAAAGGAAAATAAGTCTAAAAAAATGTTGTTTTTATGGGGAATAAAAAATGTGTCCTTTGATTATATATATATATATATATACTAGTTTCACGGCACGTGCAACGCACATGTGTATCGTATATATAGTATATGATGTTATAAAATAGAATGATATTACTAAATTAAATCTTTTTAGTAAATAATTATAATTGAATGAACATAGGACAAGTGTTTTTAAATTAGGCTAAAGTATTCATTACCCCCCTAAACTTGAAGATTTTTATTCGGTATACACCTAAACTATATTCCGTTTTAATTACCCCCCGAACTTGTTTATTCCTCCATCACGTACACCTTTTTTGTCCACCTGCTCCTATAGTGACTACACGCGCGCGACAGCTGGCAAAAGTGGTGATGTGGATTTCCACCTAGATAAATAATAGCCAACTAGATAAATTAATATGGCAAAAAATAAATATCAAACATTCATTGTTTAAAAGTTATTTTTGAATAAGGGCTGATTTCGCGGAACTCCTTCTAAATTTGGGTTTTTCTTGACGTGATGTTGGTCGATTAAATTTCAAATTTGTCTGAAATTCTTACCAAGTAAGTGTTAATCTTTATTTCCTTTACTTTTCATTTACATTTTTCCCTATTTTTCGTTTAAAATATGCCAAATTTTAAAGAAAAATAGAGATTTTACATTTTTTTTTAACTGTTATAACTTTATGATGTGGCAAAAAATCACTTCCTCACGCGCCTAGTAGAGTGTGTTGTCAATTTCTACGCCAGGTGGACAATAAAGGTGTACGTGATGGAGGAACAAACAAGTTCGGGGGGGAGGGGGTAATTAAAACGGAATATAGTTTAGGTGTACACCGAATAAAAAGCTTCAAGTTCAGGAGGGTAATGAATACTTTAGCCTTTAAATTATAAATACATATTGTCACAGAGTTAATTGTATTTTGAGATCAAAATGACCAGATATTATTAATACATTTTAAAATACATTCAAAGTTTAAATATGGGAGAAAGTGACATTTCTCTAATAATATTTTTTTTAAGTGAATTTTCTATTAGTGGCCATTTTATTCATTTTATAAGGAGATAAATACAGAGCCATGGCCCATAACATCAGACCAAAACAAAATAAAATAGGTCTAGTCTAAAAGAACCAGCCCAAAAGATTAAAAAAAATGTTCATTATCTCTAAGGTCATCATCACTTTTAGGAAAGTGATTTGACCCCTTCTTCTTTGCTGCCTGAGTGAGCTCATCGGAAAGCATGTCTACTTCTTCAAGATCGAACATTAGGTCTCAATATTGTCTTCCTTATTTCCTTTTTTTTTTTATAATTTTGTGTTGAAGCTCTTTCTTTCTTCAGGTAATTAATGATCAAGGAAGAGTAGCTGTTGAAGCTTTCTTGTTGGCGAAATCTTCGTGTCCCTTAGTTAAGTACACATCCTCTAGATCTGTACCATAGCCCTCCTCCCCTTCGTATCTTGATAAGTATTTGTTTGCTAGGCTAGTATTTGGATATGTGTAATATAGCTGCATTTCCTTGATATACATTGTAATCATCTGTATTGTGTTCTTACCCTGATTAGGCGCTTTGTTGTATTTGGTCCTTCTAGAACTGTTGTGTCTCCTGTTTAGCTTCTCGTATCTTGTGTGGCTGCGCTTTCTATTTTGTTTAATGTATCATTATGAGTGATTCTGCGAGTCTTGATCCTGTAGTTAGGAATTTGTGCTTTATTAGAATTGAGGATCTTCCTTCCCACCAGAGGGAGTTCTTGCCAAGTCTGATATTCATGATCTGTTTGTGATTCAATGGCTATATTAGCAAGGAGTCAACCAAACAGTTACCTTCTCTAAAGATATGGGTAATTGTTGTTCTAGTCTTTTGAAGTAGCTCCCGTATTTCCTCCACGTTTTCTATTATTTCCCAAGGAATCCTCCAAGTCGTTAGAATGATCTTCTTGACACTTAGTGAATCCGTTTCAATTATAACATTCTTTAACCTTCTCCTCAGACACTCTCTAAGAGCTGAAAGAATTGCAACTATTTCTGCTTCCATGTTTGTTGCAATTTCTATTCCTTTAGCTTTAGCATAGATTAAATCACCCCTATTGTCTCTAATACAAAAACCAGGAGCTCTGACCAGTATTTCCTTGGCATACACCATCTATATTGCATTTTACTTGGTGTTCTTTTGGGGTCTCCATGTAACTCTTAGGTAATGCTGCTTGGATCTGTAATTGTGTAATCTGATGATGACTTCCTTCCTGTCAGGACCATTTTAAGTTCTTTATCCATGGGGATTGAAACTTCACCATCTGTCTCACTACTCCCAATGTCATGATCACCATGTTTTCATAGGTAAAGTCACTCCCATGTTTGAGGGCATTCCTTCTTTTCCATGTTATTTCTTACTTCACTCAATTTTAACAAATCTCCAATAAAATAGAAAAAAATATCCATTCAAAAAATGTCACCAATAGTCTTTCCTCTTTGAGGTTATGAACATAAATGATGTACACCATTTAAGTATAAAATTTCTCTTAAATATTCATACTTGAAATTTAGTATGTGCATGACACTAATAAGGATTACCATAAGTACTTCAATATTTTATCTTTATATGTAACATATCTTTGACAAAATATTATTACTCAATTAATATTTGAGTAAGGCTATCATAGAGGTAATTTTATCAAAAAAATGTACTTGGTTGTTATCATGAATGATGGTTATATATATTTCAGTAGAATAATTTGATTTTAATATATGAATAACATCACCTATGGTGAAAAATATTTCATTTCATTATGTTTGTACCTTATCTTTGTGGAATTGTAGTCTTCTCCTTTTTTCTGCCGCATACATATCATATAGTTGTTGTCTAATGAAAGTATCTAGTATCTTATAGAAGTTGTATCATGATATAAAATATATAAATTTTTCAATAATTAAAATTAATAGATGAATAAAATTTAAAGTATTATTTGCAGAATCATTAATTTGATTTATGATCATTTTATGATGAATCACTATTTTCTTATCTATTTTTATATAGCTAGTAAGGAGTGTATCTTGTGACATAAAGAAAAATTATATGGAACAATACATAGCTAATGAAGAAGGAAGACGGAAATATATGTTTATGCTATATTCAATCTAGTGTTACAATTGATTTAAATCTCTTGCCACCAACACAAATCTATTAAAAAAATTATTATCATGGCTATGTTATCTTATAATAAATAAAAGTAAAAATCTATATTTGAAATAGTGAATTTAATATCAAAACTAAAAATTCAATGGACTACGTTGATACTCATTGTTTTAGCAAAATTAGGAAGAAACTTCTTCGTTTGAGGGAAAGAATAAAAAATAAAAAAACAAAGAAGAAATATGTTACCCAAATCATATGCCTTTTTTCATATATGTTTAATATTATTGTCTCCCACAACTTTTCGTCATTGTTAACTCATGAAAATGGTAAGAAAAATACGAGTGTGAATTGATAAATGATTTGCTACAATTTTTTCACCAACTTTTTCTTATGAGGTACTTCGAATTTCGTTTATTTTTTGAGCTTGATCAATTTTTGTAAATAAAACTTGAGATTTTTTAAGAACAAGAAGAGTAGAGAACTTGAAGAAATTGTAGTTTAAAAGTATGAGGAAACCCCTCTATTTATAGCTACCAAATAGTAGTATGAATAAGTGTTAATTGTGCCTTATCTGAAAAGTCACAACCTTTCGAAAAAGTCAATTCTTACCGGAAAAGTCACAACCCTTTGAAAAAGGCACAATTCATCAGAAAAGGCACAACCCTTTAGAAAAGTCACAATCCTTCAAAAAAATCACAACCTTTCAGAAAAGTCATAGCCTATTGAAAAAGTCACAACCCATCAAAAAAATCACAACCCTTTAAAAAAGTAACAACTCATTCAAAAAGTCACAATCTTTTAATTTGAAAAGGTATCTACTTTCAATATAATAAAATTAATTAAATTAATAAATAAAATAAATTGAGTATTTTTAATTGGGTTATTATAGTAATTCAACATTCAAGTTTGAGAGTTCATGCTTTTAATGTAGTATAGATATAGATATAAAATATTAAACCTGCCCATATGGTGCCCTCACATATCAGGATTCTTATTTAACCCTTATTAAAAGTCAATTTTTTTATAAAAGTCACAACGTTTCACAAGAGTCACAACTTTTCATTTTTCATTTACACCTTTTAAAATCCAACACTTAATTTCAAGGCCCCACGAGAAGAATGAATAAACAAAGAAATGTTTTTTTCTTGGGAATAAAAAATGTGTCCTTTGATAATACATAATAACTTCAAAGATAAACCAAAATCAAAATTATCATTGTAATTAAGCAAGAATAATTTTTCAAGTAAAAATAAAATTATATTTTTTGGTAGTTCATTTACTTTGGTTATTTACATTTATATATATTCAAGATATATTTCATTTCACATGTACTTGATATATTTGTCACCATCATTTAGTTTTTGTTGTTAATACTCCTTTCATTACAAATTTAGTGAAATATTAAGGCAATATATATCAGTTAAGAAAAACATTTTATGATATAAATTATGTTGGGATATATACTATTAACCATGTGTTTAGATATAATATTTATTATAAAATAATTATTTATTCAGTTTTAATAAAAGTTTAAACAAAACATATATTCGTTTATTGTGCATGTTTACTTATACAGTAGATAATTTAGTATGTAGAGTTTTAGCTTATACACAGAGGATTAAGTCATCGTTTCTTATAAGTTTAAAGTTTTTCTGTTCACAATCTAAGATGTAAATTGGACATACCATCGGAACAATTATAGCATAAGATTATATATAATTTATGTTGAATATAGGAGCAGTATAGTTCCAAATCTTGTGCTAGTGCATTTTATATGTATTGAACGGGACCAAGTGAGATAGTTGTTTTAGTCTGACTCACAAAAGTATATTCTCTAATGTTTTAAATGTACTTAAATTCTTAATCATAATATAACTATTATGCTCTGTATATGTTAATTTATCGTTTTGATTTATTAAAATGTGAGATTCTGAGATGGGTCAATATGCTTTGTAGATTGGATGATAATAATATATATTGGTAAAATAATAGGGTAGTTGATGGAATCAATGGCTCGATATAGAGATTGATTATATACCTTTTTGAGAAGCTTATAAGTTTTCTTGGTGTCAAACCATGCAAGGGAGTTTTTGAATCCGACACATGAAATAAGTTAAGCAGTGCTCTAAAAGAAATTAATCATTCAATTAAATTCGTCAATAATTTAATTTATTGATTAGTTTCTGTCATCATAACATGGGAAATAACATAACTTTTTAATTGGGAATTTGAAAGTATAATTGGTGGACTATAATTACAAATTTCTAGTAGAAATGATTTGTAATTTATTATGGTAAGAATAAGTCAAATGAATTATCTGAAATTATTTTCATAATAGGAAGCCTCAGTAATTAATTATGTGGTCCCTACAACGCCCATATTTAACTAGAACTCAGAATCCTATTTTCTATGGAAAAGGGAAGGAGTAGCGTGTGTTTTATTGTTTTCAAGAAAAACATGGGTTTTCTTATCCCCTTTGGACTAGGAATAAATCTCTATAAATAAGGATTCTTTTAACATAGAGAAAAAGTTTTAATATGATACTTTCCAACATAAGTATTGAGAGAGTTTGGATGTAAATTTGTGATCACTGTAGAAGTCTGCAAAGTTATTGTCCATCTTGTGGATTCACTTGAAGGTCTGTCTAATTTGTGGCTTCGCTTGAAGGTATTTGCTCACACTTCAAAGGTAATTGTTGAATTAAATTTCAATATGTTATGTGTTATAGCATGATTGTATGTGTTGTAGGATAAATATATTGATTATCTATTATTTATGTAAGTAGCATAATTCTGGCATGTTTTCGTTGTGTATATAGTTTTCCAACAATTGATATGAGAGGCTCGCTTGCATCAAAATAGATAACTTATGAAATATATATAATTGCCATTATTTATATCATTCGTAAGGTTGTTAAAAACTTAAAGTCATTACAAAGGGCTGTATTTGCTAGTTTTTAGCAAAACTCGACTGCGGGTAGATTATTGCATGAATTGTAATCCATCGTTGTGAATGAATCTTTGTGCATTGTGGAAGATATTTGGCCTCTAATTTTGCATAGAAGTAGTGGAAATAATGTCACATAATATCTCCTCTTAGAAGTAGTTGTGTTGTGTAACACTCTGTATCTGAAAAAGGGAAATGAAACAATTTTTGGAAATTTGTAGGTGCCAGCCTCAAGGGACACCCACGACCCGTGGATAGGACCAGGGACCGTAGGTGTGGTCTGTAGAAAGGCACCCAAAAAGAGGGTTCAAGCAGTTGGAACTACGGCTCAAACCAACGGACCGTTGGTGGGACCACGGCCCGTGGTTGAGGCCCGTGTTCCAAGATCCTCCATTTGAGTTTCTGCCCACGAACAATGGATGTGTAGGATGGTCCGTCATCCTAACAACTGTCCATCGTTAGTGGCCACATGTCATGAGCTGGCAGTTAAGTTCATGGGTAGTTGGGTCTTTTCCTAATTAATTAACTCCTATACTACGTCATTTTACCCTTCACTAAGACCCCCGTATAAGTGTTTTCAACCTCAAAATTAGCCCATTCACTTCATTCTCTCAATTCACCAAAAAAAAAAGAACTCTCTCCAATAATTCTCTCTAGAAAACTTGAAGAAGAAGGATTCAACCTAGGGTTTCAAGTCAACTCTCAATGCCTCCATTGAAGATTAGCATTTGGCTTCAAGGTATGATAGTTTTAATCCATGCATTCCTCTCATTCATGGAGTTCTGAAATTTCTCTATTTTCAAAGTTAGAATTCTCCAATTGAGTTAGAGTTTTCTTCAATTGTCATGGATTCTTTTGATTATTGAGTTAAGTTATTGAATTATGATTTCTTATGCATGAATTGCTGAAATATTATGATTTTTTGATGATTTCCCCATGAACCCATGTAATCCCCATGTTTTCAAGTTATGCTCATATGATGTGGGATTTTGACTATAAAGGAAGAGTTTTATAAAATTAAGCATGTATTGCTAGCTTTACATGAATATATGATGAATTCCATATCTAACCCTTATTTTCTTAATGTTGATGATTGAAAGTGGATTTTGAGCCTTGAAAGGTAAATTAAAGAATTATGTATCTTCTTATGAAATCTATGCAAATGCTTTAAGGATGCTTTGTGAGTAAAGTATCAATGATGATGTTGTTGTTGTGTTGTTCAAAGTATATTCTCATAAACACATAAAAGCATGATGTGCCAGGTTTTCTAACATAATAAGGATTCTAAGGTTGAAAGACTTTCTCACCTAATTGAATCAAAGATTAAGAGCTATCCTAAAGAAACCTAGCTTGAATTGGCAAGATGACGTGGCTTTCAATAGATAATAAGAACAAGTAAGAATTGACTGTTCGTGGGATTTATGCTTAGCACCAAGAGTATATGAAGATGAAAGGTCTCTAGTTAGTAGAGGTCAAGTTTCTAGTAGCAATCTCTTTATCCCTTACCTATGTGTCCCCATAGGATGATTGTCTAGATAGACATTAGCTAGTGGATCCACTTTAACTCAAATTTATGGTCCTTACCTTGGCAAGTAGGACAACCCTTTTCGGTGTGGGAGACACCGGGGGATCATGTTATAGCTCACATGGTCTCTACATCAGTTAAGGCTAATCTTCACAAACCGATGGTAGTAGCTGGCGTGCCCCACAAAACTTTTAACTTCAGTCACAGAGCTAGACCGGACCCAATTCTTGACTGCTTCGATCTTTTGGGGATCTACCGCTACCGCTTCCCTTGAAACCATATGCCCCAAAAAGGCAACTGAAATCAACCAGAACTCACACTTGTAAGATTTGGCAAATAACTTTTGCCTCCCAAGGACACCCTAAATAGCTAAACAACTAAACAAACTATTGCGGAAGTTTAACCCTTAGAACCTGAATTTCATTGTACCAAAACTCTATAAACCAACAACTCTAAGAAAGAGGGGTGCCACCCCTAAACTAACATAAGTAAAGTCTAACTAAATTGTCTAAGTCGAAAAAGAATGGACTAAACAAAAGAGGACCCATGGTAGACTGAAGAACTGGCTCACCCTTTAATATGGTCTCGATAAGTGATCTCCTAACTGAGGTCTGTTAGTAGCCACTTGAAGAGTCCATGTACTCAACAAAGAACGAGCAAGTGCAGTATTAGTATACAATCAAAGTGTACTGGTAGGATCACGCGACTACTCTAATAAGAGAAACATAGGCAAGCAATCACACCACAGTAAACACACATATACAAAATACATAGATCAATTATAATTTCAAGAGCAACAAACAATTCACAATATCAACGACAAATAGACATGAATGTAATAATCATAGTGGTCCTCTCATGGAATCCACACCCAAACTGTAAGTGTGTAAAAACGTGACACCCGACCGAATATACATGTGTCGGAACGTGACACCTGATCTAATATATGTGTCAAAATGTGACACCCAATCCAATACATGTGTCAGAACGTGACACTCGAACCAGTCAGCACAACCACAATCAAAACCAAACCCATAATGGACAATGCTCATAGTCATACAATCAAGTAATGGATTCATGGCATGTAATAGTTCATATATATACTCATTTGCATTAGATTCGATTCATATTTCACTATTCACATACACGCATGCATGCAATCAAGCAATTAATCGGTGTATATCACACAAACAGGAAATAAAACCATCGCCTACCTCGAAACCAAGCTTGAATCCCCCTAAGACACTTTGGCCTTCTCTTTTCGGATTCTTTCTGCTTGTTCTTGGTCTAAATACAAGTAATTTACAGTAAGAATCCGTAAACAAGGCCTAATTAACCGGGCAATAATCAAACTATCAATCCATTGCCAAACCCAAGATCCTAATGTTTAATTAGTGCTTTTACCACCATTAACTTCAGGCCAAAACCCTCCCCCAACTAAAATTACCCAAGATTCTAAGTTTTACGAATCAAACTACGGATTAGGGGAGTAATTATCTTACCTTTAGCGCTAGGAAACATGGAAATCTATCAAGAACTATTCTGGGTCATCTCTTAGCTCTTAAGAACAAAGTTTTGCAGAAAATAATGATTTTGGGGTTTTTTCCCGATTTAAGTCGCGACTATCTCGCCACAACGGGACTTAACCTGCCACAGCTGCCCCGCCCTGGTGGAACTAACCCACACCTGGCAGCTTGCATTGTGACAGAAAGTCAGAATTTGAGTTACAAGCCCCCATTTTGTAACACACCTTCAACACTTGACGTTTAGAAACTACCCTTTCACGCCAACATCAGGTTTAGGAGTTCTACTCTCCCGAATTCGACTTTGTAAAGCCGTACGAGCTCCTTAACGTCTTGGCTATCCACTTATGTAAAGCCGTACGAGCTCCTTAACGTCTTGGCTATCCACTTATGTGATCAAATTCATAATTTAACCCCCCTTTCA
Organism: Solanum stenotomum; assembly: GCF_019186545.1. Lineage (NCBI taxonomy): Eukaryota > Viridiplantae > Streptophyta > Magnoliopsida > Solanales > Solanaceae > Solanum > Solanum stenotomum. The sequence continues at coordinate 39,970,936 of NC_064282.1, forward strand.
TTACCATATTTCCCTAGACCTCACCTGACTCAGATTTCGTCCAAGTCTGGCCTATCTTAGAAATTTCCAAATCACTACTCAAAAGTTTTTTGGCCCAAATTCTTTACCCATTGCCTTTTACAAAATGATGGGAACAGGTCGTTACAATGATTTATGTTTTCTAACCCTTTTATATCATGTTTTAGTTTGTTCAATTGCATGTTGTGAAATGTCCTCTTTTAGCATGATTTAAATATTTTATGCATAACTATCATACTTGGTACATTGTTTTGTACTAACGCATACTCTTGACTACATTTTTCCAAATGTAGGGTCCGACAGTCATGGTTCCCAGTTTCGTGGCTATTGGTTGATTTCGAGATTTCTGAACTTTCTTGTATTTCCAGTTTTGGACATGATGTATAGGCTAGGCCCAGTTTCATTCTATTGTACTAGATGGCTATGAGACAAGTGTTTTAGACTTTCGCTTTTCTTTTATAAAAACTATTGGACTTGGACTGTTGTTTTACTTCTTATGTTCTATTTCTTATGTTATGACTGTTAAGTTGATTGTATGGGGTCCCTCGTGGTCCTATAGGCCACGTTACATCTAGGGGTATCCTTGTATCGTTAGAAGTTGCCTTTTTTGACTGGCTGGAAATTTTTAAAAAATAAAAACTAAAAATGTGGCTGTTGTTTCGATTTTTCAGCCATAAAAGATACTCCACTAGTGCGGTTGCGGTATATATATATATATATATATATATATATATATAAATATATATATATAAATTAATTAGCGTAAAAGTTCTTTTTAATTGGAAAGAGCAATATTTGCTAGAAAAGTTTAGTCTGCTTGGATTTTTTTTTAAAAAAAGTGCACACTAAATTGTGTTAATGATGGTGAGTCGGTGGCATTGATTTTTTTTTGTGCTTCTAATTTTAATGCTTTAGTAGCGAGTGATTTTTTTAATCGAATAATTATATGAGTGTTAATTATTACAAATAAATATTAATTTATATAAATTAAGGATTTTATGATTAATAAGTAATTATCATTAATGTGGTTTATTATTGGAACCGTTGAAATTTTTTAAGACTTTATACATGTAAGATAATATATCTTGTAATATGTGAATTGAGAATTATGATTAACAAAAAGGATCTACTAACATGGTCTATTTATTTGAGTCGTTAGAATATTTTCAATCCATATAAATTGCCCTAAGTGAATGCCGGTGGTGAATATTTATTTGAATGGATATTTACCTTAAGATGTTATAATGGCTAATTAATTTATGAGAAGAGATATTGAAGTAAGGAGGAAAAGTAATATGTTCGATGCTCAGATGGATTATTTGAGAGGGCAATTTATTGCAAAAAGGTGTTGTGGGTCTTAGCCAAGAAAGGACACAACATACGCCTTATGCTCGTGAGATAATTATTAAATATTCCAAGCTGGGTAAGAGAGTTCTACAGTGCATACAGTGCACTAATACCCCAGCAAAAGCAGCTAGCAACAGTGTTCAAAGAAGTTGACTATGAGGTTGTCAGAGGCAGGAAGGTGAAGTGTGATAGTGAGGAAATCAACGCAGTCTTGGGCATGTCAACGAATATTGGGGATCACTACCAGTACTTGATCAGAACAAAGAAGTTGGATGAGATGAAAAAATGGTTAGCCCCGCTAATTTCAGATGAGACTCCAAAGTGGTTGGTTGAAGGAGTTTCGATTGAAAATAAAGAACTAAACATATCTACAAGGTTCTAGTTTGATTTTATCAGCAACACAATTATTCCGTCCTAAAATGAGTCGATCCTTCGCCTTGCCAAGGCAGTTTGCCTGGGTTGCGTCATAGAGGAAACTCATATAAACTTGGGTACAATCATTGCTTCATAGATACTCATGCGTGCAAGACAAAGCCGAACCTCACTTCCATTCCTAGTCTTGATCACAGAATTATGCAAACGATCTCGAGTACCTTGAGATGTCAAGAAGGATGTGGAAGTGATGCCCACAACCTCTACACATATTCAGAGGATCAAAGCCGAGTACCTTAAGGATCAAACATAAAAGAAAAAGGAAGCATCGGTGGAGTTAGTAAACACAGATTCATCGCCTGCAGACGCACCTCTGCTTACTCCAGCCCCTGGGCCCTTCAGGTATATCCATTGCCACTGTTACTCCTGCTGATACTCCAGGTTCTTCACGATAGCCAAGATTCACTACTGTTGCTATTGTTTCCCAACTTCCACTCACACAGGCTTCCCTATTACGGATGGGACAGTTGGCCCTTTCTACTGATCGTCGGGCTGCTAGTCTAGAGGCCTCTATTCCAGACATGATCCGGATTTCCCTAACTGATGCCATGACACCTCTTAGCACTACCATTGATGCCCTAGAGGCCTGGATAGCGGTGTGTGAACACAACCAAGGGTCCACAAAGGAGGTGACAACTTTAAAAGCTTCAATTGTTGAATTGTGAAAAGATGTAGACCATCTGAAGTCCACCGATGTTTCCATGGTCTTTGGAACAGTGGAGAATCCAGGCATGCTTGAGATGCCTCAATCAACTACTGGACATGGGGATAGAGTAAAACACATAGCCGACCCTAAGTCAGAAGCAGAGACTGATGAATAGATGCATGAAGAAACTGAGGGAGCTGTAGATGAAGACCTGACCGAGACGGAAGCAATCATGATAGATGCTATTGTGCAGGCTACATTAGAACCTGTTGCTGGATCTAGTGGAGCTGGTCGTTTTGGAGGTCACTATGGGTACTGAAGCCCAGACAGATGGAGCGACCGATTAGCCAGGATCACCTCTTTACCTCCCTCTATGTCTTTATTTATTTTACATTTTGGATTCTGTGTTAATTGCATTTGAGAAAAAATTGCTTTTAATTGTGGTGGGCTGAGGCTCACCTTTGTGCGATATTTGGGACTCGTGTTTTTGCTTATGTATTTGGGCTTTGAGCTATCGTTGTGTTAAATACTTCTTTTTTTTAGATGTTTGAGCTTGTGGCTCCTTTTATTTTACATTGCAAAATGATTTTGACTCTTCCGAAAAATATTTTGAATTTTTCGTACAGTTTTTCCACCCCTCGTGTGTTGAACGTGGTTGTTATTTTGCAAAATTTGAGTCTCGATTTCCATCAATACCGATGACTTGAATAGTGCTTACAATTGAATGAACATGAATGAGCGGCTACTATGAGGACAATTGAAGTTGCATAGACAATATGTGAACTCTTTGTATCTCGTTATGACTAGTGTTGTATCAAATTGATTCTCTTGATATGATCTTAGGCAACTTCGAAGAGTGTGAACCAATTTGACATATACCTTTTTTGTGACCTACCTTGTGAGTGTGTGATTATCCCTTGAACACCCCTTGAACCTTACCTTTTCTTTGGAAGAAACTTGATGAAAACTAGACCTTTCTTAATCCATCACCTATAATCCTCATGAAGTTGTGGTTAGTTTGAATACCCAACTTAGGCCAAAAGCCTAAGTTGTGGGTGTGGTGAAAAGAAAAGGGAAAGTCAAGAAGTGCAGGAAAGTCCCTCCTACCCATGGTTTTGAGGAAAATGGAACCCCTCCATATAAAAAAAAGGAAAAGAAAGATAATGAAAAAGAAAAGTTGTGAATAAAGTTGAAAAATGAAAGGGGGTTTCCAAACAATACATGGAAAGTAAATAATAGGATGACTTATAAGCACTGATGAAAATGATGAAGGAGAAAGGAAAGGAAGTATTGCGAGAACCACACCTCATGAGGCTGAAAGAAACTAAGCCTAAATGACCATACCTTTGCACTCAGCCCCCATTACAAGCCTTGAAAAGTCCCTTTTTATCTTGAATGAGCAGAAACAAATGTTGATTGGAAAATACGGGTAAACCTATGGGTGAAATCATGCATTATGTTCTTCTTTGTGAGTGTGAGTGTTGCATTTCATTCCAAATCTTTAAACTGTGAAACCATTGGGTTAATATGGAATCATTCTTTGTGTGAGGACATTTGAACACTATAGTTGAGCTTGAACTTGCATTTGAAGCAAGTATTGTGAGCATGAGATTCGTTGACATTGGTGAGTCACAACTTGAATCTTTGAGTGCACATTCGATCTTTGCATAAGTAAATTGAGTCTTATTGTGTGCATTCATGATTGAGTCTTGTGAAGCACTATTAGAGACACCCTTTTTGAACAGCTGAACTTGAGTTTGCTTGAGGATAAGCAAATGTTTAAGTTGGGGGTGTTGATGAGTCCACAAATTGGACTCATTCAGGGCTATATTTTGATAGAAATTGTGTCCTCAAATGCTTATTTTATCTCAATATCTGATGAAAACCTTTAAGTTTCAGATATTTGATGTTTTTAGGAAAGCATGGACACTACGTCGCAAAAAGGAACGAAAAGGCTGAAAAGAACGAAGAAATGAAGGCCTGAGGATCACCGAGTCCACTTGGCGAGTAGCCGAAGGGTCTTACTTCACCTTTTGTTCCAGTATGCTGAGCCCTGAAGAAACGGATCAAGCCGGCAGAAAAAGGGAGCAGTAAGCTCATCGCCGAGTAGTTCCGTGAAACAGTACCATGCCACCCAATGGCCCACAGCACGACAATGTTGAAGGTTGGTACATGACGGCAATGAACTACACCAAAGGGCAAATCGCCGAGTTGATCGGCGATTCCGACTAATGACGTCAAACGATCCGCTGCAACAGAAATCTGTGATAACTATAAATACTAGCTAGAGTTTTAGTTTTAGTGTGGAACTTTTATTATAATTTTCACTTAGAAAATAGTACATTTTTGATACTTTTGCTCTAAGTTTGAGAGGGTTTTGGAAACTTAAAGAAGAAGAGGGTTTCATCTGCAAGGATTTGGACTTGGGTCTCTTGATTTCTTCATTCTTGGCCTGTAACAAGACTTAAATCTTCATACCCATTTGAATGCAAGCTCATTTAGGTATAAATTTCTATCTCTTGATGTGTGGCTAAAAACCCCATTCTTGGGTTGTGATTTAGCGAATATGGGTTAAGATTGTTGTTCGGTCTTGTTTGCTGATAGTTTAGATGTAGTTTTATGGTGATTTTGTCCAGTAGTTGTGGATGAATTTAACAAATCTGTAGTTGCAAATACATGTTTATTTATGTTTTTCCGGCTTGCTCGAGAGAGAAGTCGCAAAACCAAGACTACTAGATTGATGGCCTAAGGAGTAGGTCGACATGAGATTCAGCTCGAGAGAGTGAACCCTAGTTCCATATCCTAACACTCAGCTCGAGTGAGTGAGTGCGGTAAGGCGTAGGCTGGTCTTCATGCGGCAAGTGGTTGTCCGAGAGGAACCCATTTGAAACGGGATAAGCTGCTCGAAAGAGAACTTATTCCCACATAAAGCTTAGCTTAGTCACTATTACTCTATAAATTTTCTATCGCAAGCATGTACCCAATAATTTAGCTTAACTCGTATTCTCGTCACATCCCAAGGATTCCCTCTCATTATTTAGAAATCCTTGTTTATTTTGTTGTTTTTACTTACTTGTGACAAAAATCCCCATCATTGTTAATTGACACTCTTGTGTCCCCCTTTAATTTTAAAAATCTTTTAATTCATTAATGTCTTTAGCAACGACTAGTTAGAACGAAATTTTATTTTTCTATAAATTCTCAAAACCTCTTTCTTGGGACGATCACAACCCTTGGTTGGGTTATTATACTATTGTACGATCGTAGACACGTGCATTGGAAGTTGTGTCCTTGATTAAGTAAACATCAGTGGCCTTTATGAATATCACCCAAACTGATAGTGTGAAAATAAAAAATTGAATGCTTAAAATGTGAAACAATATGGTACTTGATGATTCACAGAACGTGAAAGGCTGACTCAAGCGAGTTCGCCAACTGAGGTTCAAACATCTGAAGCCAAGAGCACAAAAAGGTGAATTGAGGAAAGAGAGACGGTTCATTGAACGAGTTCAAAGAGACAAACTAATATCACCGAGTTAGTCGCGTAATGGATTTTTGGGCCAAATATTGAGAAAGTATAAATAGACCAAAGAAGAGAGAAATTATATAGATTTTTTAGAATAAAAACATATCAGAATAGAGTGCGTCAGGGGTAGAGAGAAAACAGTTTACCATTGAAGAACACTTTTCTAGCATTTGGGATTTTACAAATTGGTGTTTGAATTCAACAATTACAGTTGAATCCAAAGTGAGTTTACCAGTAATTGATTAACTTCAAGTTACCATGGTTGCTTTCATGGAAGGTATAATCTCTTTACATTTTATGATGGTGGCTAAAACCCTAAGATCTAGGGGTGTAATTATGGGGTTGGTGTTGATTTAATGTAGTGGTTATTGTGCTATGCTCTATTTTTTTGTTGTTCATTTATGAATTTAGTCTAATTATCATAGGGTTAACTTATGTGTTAAGGTTGCAAACTTAATTGCTACTTCCGATCTCTAGTTGATGCTCGAAAGAAATTGATTGGAGTGGGTAATTAGTCTGATACTAGCTATTAGGTATTGATGTTTGTAACTTACTTGAAAATAACAGTCATGGGTAGGATCTATTTGTCCTATTCTTGAAAGATAGAATATAGTAAGGTATTGGGTTGTCTAGGTTGTCAATTTAGATGAGACCGAAAGAAGATTTTATGCATAAATGTTTTGAGATCGATAGATTATTAGCGTCAATAAAGATGACTTAGCATATTAATGGATGTTCATCACTATAGAGAAGCACAATTACCCCTATGTGACATCAATTTCCAATCCCTGCACACCTAGATTGCTCATTAACTCTTAATTTATTCCATACTTTAGTTTAATTGAGATATTTGATAATCAAAGCTTTATATTAAATTAGTGGAATTATCCAACCAATTGCTCTTACTAGAGAAAATGAGTGAATTTCAAGTCCAAATTTCTTGATAGGAATTCCCCATGATATACCATTCTCTATGGGATTCGACCTTGACTCTTAATTGAATTTTATAATAACTGCGGTCATTATCCCTTTTAATTGGTTTTAAGGAGGACATTTGAGTGTTATAAAAAATGGTGCCGCTGCTGAGAAATAGTGGTTGAGAATTCTAATTGAGAAATTTGATTTTAATTTTGTTTATTTGTAGTAGATTTGTTGTTTGGTGTTATTGTTGGCTAATTTGAAGGTTTATGCAACAAATGACCATTAAAGTGACAATGATTGTCGCTCTGGTAAAAATGACAATATGGGTGATTTGAATGACATGCACATGAATGCAATTCAAACCACAAGAGCAATCTCGATACCTTTTACCACTGGTAGGGCTCGGTTTCACATCACCGGAACAATTATACAATTGCTCCAGATGAAAGGAAACTTTTGGGGTTTAGCTCATAAGGATCCCCATGAACAACTTAGGAATTTTTTGGAGGTATGTGGACCCATTGTGTTCAATAATATCTCTCACAAGGCTGTATGGTTGACATTATTCCCATTGTCTTTCATGGAAAAAGCTACAACATGGATGGAAAAATTGCCAAATGATTCTATGACTTCGTGGGAAGAGCTAAATAATGCATTCTTGGAGAGATTCTTTCCATGCTCGAAGATGGTTAAACTAGGAAACTAGATTCAAAATTTCACGCGTATTGTAGGTGAACCTCTACATGAGATGTGGCTAATGTTCAAGAAGCTACTTTTTGCAATGTCAAACGGATGGCTCTTCGGATAACTTGTTGCTACAATACTTCTATTGCATGCTTGATTCAATCAACAAAGGTGTGGTTGATCAGTTAGTCCAAAGTTGATTAATGAGACAATTGTATTATGTGGTTGATTCTTTTCTAGATTATATGCCTATGGTCAACCTAGCATGGCACACTAGGGAGGGCAAAGTCCCTCCTTTAAAATTGATTTTAAGCAAAGAACAAGTAAAGAAGGAACATGAAAGAGATGAAAACGTGGCCAAATGATCACCCTGAAACATGTCATGGAAGGTAGACATAAGTTAGTAAATGCGGTTGGAACCAATAATAGGTAGTGGCCAAATAATGCCAAATATGAGGCATTATATAATGAGGAAGTTCAATACTTAGGAAATAAAGTGGGGGGGNGGGGGATTCTCACACAAATTATAAATGACAAAGTGGTAACCAAAGTTGGAACAAGGATAAAGAAGGTTATTAGAAATACTTGAGGGGTGGAAATTTGAGAGATATGGAGATTGATAAGAATATTTATATCCCTCGTATGATCGTCCACTCCTAAAAGAACCAGCTACGCCAAAAGGAAACAGAACTGAAGAAATGCTTGCAAGGATCTACAACAAGGTTTAAGGGTCCAATAAAGTGTTAAAGGAATTGAAAAATTACTTCTCCACTTTAGCCTAGACATTGACTTCTCACTGAATTTCTATTAAGCATCTAGAGACCTAATTGGTCTGAATTGCCACTCATCTAAATCCAATGCAAAAGGTAACATTGCTTAGTGACACCATCCCAAACCCTAAGCATGATTGTTGAGTTTTAACACTATGTCATGACAGGACGTTAAATAAGGCACTTCTTGAGAGGCAACCCAAGTATTCCCTTTTGTTTTAATTGTGTTTGAATCATGTGTGTTGTGAGTGTAGGTTGAGCAGAGGTTGAAAGGTTGAAAAGGGAAGAATACGTAATGCCAGAACCCAAACATCGATACGTCGAAGACATTATCCAGACTCATTCTTGTCCTCCATTTGAGATTGAATAGGTTAAACTATGTACTGTCAATATCGGTGATAAGAACTCTGAAGGTGATGCACCGAAGTGCACTACACAAACTCCAATGGGCCCGCCAAATCAGGCATGTTTGTCGAGCTGAAGCACCAATTGTCAATTTGTCGAACCTGTTCGGTGATGTTAGTAGTGACTGCCAAAAAGGAGTGGTATAAAAAGACCAATGGTCTTTTCAAATTCAAAAATCAAACCTTTTGATATCTTGAAGTCTTTTTTAATCATTTAACCTACTTTGCTTCCTTTGAATGATTGTAGTTCCTTGTTGTGTGTTTTCATAGTTTGAGGAGTGCATTTGCCTGGATTTCTTGTCAACCCAACCCTAGTCCCTCATTTTTCTTGACCTTTGCTAATATTGAGGTTTGTTTACGAATTTTGTTGAGACTTTTTAGCTTTAAATTGCATGTTGGTTGTGGACTTGAAGCCATTACATTTTGATTTCGATGGGTAGCATCGTATTGTGTGATTTAAACTATTCCTGTGAGATATGTGAATGTGTATGCCTGTAAAATTCAAATGTTATTTGTGTTGGTTGAAATGTCAAATTTAACTGATAATTATGTTGGGTCTTAGTCCAATTTGGTGTGGGTAGAGTTTGATTAGGCTAGTGTTGCCCCAAATGGGTGATTTTTCCCAATGGTAGATAAAGTTACTAATTTATTAAGGGTAAATACTTATCAATATCTAGGGAAATCTGAGTACACATGGGTAGATGAGTATATAGGTGTACTGTAATGATGGGGGGGGGGGGGGG
>NC_064282.1:39980435-40001073 GCF_019186545.1 Solanum stenotomum
TTGTTGTTTATGTTGGACTAGCTATGAAAATTTTGCATTGGGCTGAACATTTCATGTTCAGTGGGTTTGTATTAGCTCGCCAAGGACGGTAGGAGAATCATCGAATAAGCCCCAATTATCCTTTTTAGCATATATATGACCCTGGGTATTGCCCCATTCGACAGATTTGTCTTAGTCCACCGAATCGGAGTTGCATCACCCTTATGCCTGTGTTTTTCCATTCTTCACTGTCATTTGCGGAGGACTTGGCTTTGCCCGGTGAAACCAACCCGACGAATCACCGAGTTGGCATTCACTCGGCATTTTGTGCTTGAACCCTAAGATTTTTTCTACGGTCTAATTCACCAAGTTCACCAGAGCTCGATGATCCTATTTAATGATCTTACTTCATGATAGGCGAGCCTCGGGAATGTTTTTTAACTTTCATTCAATGTGTGTTTGATGTCAATTAGCCTTCACAAATCCTATGTTTGAATGTGTCCGTTGAAAGAAATGGCACGAACAAAGGGCAAACAAGTGGTTACATCAAACACTTAGTCGGACAAAGATTTTTCTCCTCCTCCTCCAAAGAAGCAAAAGGGAATATCTATTAATGTGCCTTCGGAGGCCTCTCATGCCCAAAAAATAACTCCTCACACTCCTACCAGCAGGGCATGAAAGTGAGGAAGTATATTGCAACTAAGTAAGTGAAAGTACGCTCCAAGTTGGCCTCACCTCCACAAGATCCTAATCTTGCTTCCCGTGTTCTCCTGATAATAGCTCCAAGTGCTTTAAATAGGGTCAAGACGGAAGGATAAACATACCATTTTAGAGAAACGAAGACTCTCAACTGACTGAGTCATGAGTGACTAGCTAGCCATATGGGAAGCGATCAAATTTCACAAGTTGGAGTAGATCACAAAAACAAGACAACCTTATGTCCCGAAAAGGGTGAGAGAATTCTAAGACTCCTATGCTAAGGCGTTGCAAAAGAAAAGAAAGGGCATTGTTAGGAAGAGTGTAGATGAAGTGGATGTGAGGGGTAAGATGGTTCAATGTCATGCAAATAAGATTAACACACTTTTTTGCCCCCATCTAATCATGCTATTGAATATAAGACTCGGATGATTGAAAATCTAGATGCATTAAAGTGGTGGTTGGCCCCTCTCTTATCCAATGAGTCTTCTCCGTTTTGGATGCATGTAGGGGTGAAGATAGAGAAGAAGGACTTGAATATTGTGCAACGATACTGGTTTGGGTTAATTAGCAGCAATATTATGTCGTCCCAAAGTTAATCAATACTCTAGCATCCAAAGGCAATGCTAGTGGGCACTATCATTGAACAGGTAAAAAATCATTGTAGGTTCCAACATCATGGAAGAGATGCTGCTACAGGCCAGGCGATAACACTCAAATCACCCTCCAAAACCAATTCAAAGATTGAGTGATCAATGTCAGTAAAAAATCCAACAAACGGGTCGAATTCCACAGGGAATGGTATATCGTAAAGAATTCCTTCTCAAATCTACCACTAATCATCACCCGAACTTAAACTTTTGCTTGTTGATTAGTAAATCAAAAATTAATAATCTCAATAAGGGTGTCTACATCAGTACTCAGTGAGAGCTAGCATGCAAGCGCCATCGTAAGATTACTCTCAATAGCATGTTACCCTAAATCATGATAAAAAAAAGCTTCAAATGATGACTAGCTAGCCTCATTACAAGCTAAGGCTCACTTTAGCTTCTTTTTTAATGAATGAACATGTATCAACAAATGCATTGCCCTCACATCAAGAACGATTCCATGCTCTCACGAAGAAAATCAACAAAGGTAATAGTAATCAATGCAACTCTTACTATCTCAAAAGAGAAACACATGCAAGCTTTGTCTCATAGGTTTGGCCATATTTTCCAATCGTCCACTAACCTAGTTCAAAGAGGATCCCAAGGGTCTTTTAGTCTGGTAATGGAGATGAGGGTTAAGTTATGTTAAATTTGGATTGGTGACTTACACCTTTTCAAAGCATTGTTTCAATCATCACCGGCACTTCTCAAGTTCTTTTTCTTCTTTTTCCATTTGAGAACTTAAATCTTGTCTTTCCACTCAATTTATTGGGAATCCTCTGCTATTTCATTTAACTTCTCTTTTTCATTTTTATTTTTCCAATGTATTTTCATCACAATGATGATATCTATTTTTTATAAGGAGGGGTTCCTTCTCATTTCTTCTTCCTTTCGCCCTTCACTTGGATTTCATTCATCCTCTCTTTCCACATCCACAACTAAGGCTTTTGGCCTAGCTTCATTATTATAACATCACAATGCTTCAAAAGGGATTTTTGGGGAGAAGGTAGGGATAATTTCGCTCAAGAGGCTTCTTATGGTTGTCAACAAATAAGTTAGGCTCAATTTGTGCCAACATGGATTCACACTGTCAGAACCTAGTCACTAAAGGATTTATAGAAAATTTGGTTCCCTCATTGAATTTTTGCCCAAGATCATATATCACATTCACCAAGATTCACATAATTAGACTAACAAGGAAAATTCTAGCACTCTACATGCATGCATTCAAGTAAAACTTCACCACATATATCACTTCAAAATACACTCATTTAGCACATCGCACAAAAATCAAAAGCATACATGTGATATTTATTGTAAGCTTAAGATAAAAAAGAAGCTAGTCAAAAAAAAGATTCAAAGAGATCACTCAATGGTGTAACCACATTGATTTTTTTTTCTCGCAACACAAACACTACACATCATGAATACTATTCAAGACTTAGATATTGAACAAAATTGATCCTCAAATTGGTATCAATGAAAACTTCAAGCATTAAACAATTAAAGAGTTACACATTTACCCAATTGACCACTCTAATATAAACAAACACCAAACTACAATAGTTCAAAATACAAAATAACAAAATACAAGCAAAAGGGGAATATTAGCACGAATCCCCTCACCCCATTAAAAATAGAATGTAGTGTCCTCAATGAAAATTAAACAAAAATACTTAGAGATTGAGAGAAAGGGTCCCCCTGATAGGTTATGCCATTGGAGTACTCTTATTTGGTGTCTGATGAGTCAGGGATTTCGACTGATTTAGGGTTTAATATTAAAGAATTTAGTGTCCTCAAGGCTTATATTATGCTCATAACTGATGTTAAAATATTACTATGCAGCAATGAAGGTCAAAGAGTAGGGCAAGGACATTACGAGGAAAATAAGAGTGAAAAAGCTTAAGAAGTTTAAGGAAATCAATATTGGTACTCTCCAAAGCCACTCGGTGGATAACCAAACAGACCCTCAGCTCGCCTAAAGATACAACATTCCAGCTCATGGGAAAAACCAACTTTGCGGTCAAATAAGTGATACAGGGACACACCAAAGATATCGGCGATGCCAATTTAGCTCACCAAATGTTATAGAAAGAGGTGGTGAAAAGACACACCAAAAAGATGAGAAAGGGAGCACTCAGTGCATCGCTGACCAGTTTAGCGATCTTGACTTACTTCGGCAAGTTTACTTTTGTAAAAACCCGGAAATTAGTAGGCTTAACTAGAGCTTGTCGTAATTGTTAGAGTCGTAAAATTTTCTTCTCAAACGTAGAATGAAGGTTTTAGGGATTAAACGTCAAGGTACGACCACCAAAGCACCAACCAAGGGTCCTGGAGGAGGACCCTAAAGTCTACCCCAAAATTGCCCAAAAATAGTGACCCACGGAGGGACCTACGCCCCGTAGGGTTGTCCATGCTCCGTGGGTCGATCCTCGTTGATCAAGGTGAAGTCAAGGAGATGCAGACTCCAACCCACGCCCCCACCAGTATGGGTCTTGGGTCAGTCCACCCCCTGTAGGTGGTGGCCGTGAATATGGGCTACATACTGTCCCAAAGTCGGTTAAGCTCAGTGGTCTTTAGGTAATTTACTTTTTAATTAGTATTAAGTGAGGTCATTTTATATTTTTTTAATACACCTATATATGTGTTTTTAAGTCATTAACCAATCCATTCACTTCATCAAATCCCAAAACCCAAATCCATAACCAACTTTTCCCCAAAATCATCTCTCTAGAACTCCAAGGAAGAAGAAGAAGAAAGGTGAACCTAGGGTTGAAGAATCAACATTTTCTCCTAAAATTCATGGTAAATCTTCAAAAAGGTATGGTAGCTCTTCATCTATGGGTAACCTCACCCATAGAACCCCTTCAAAAAATTCCAATTTCAAAGATAGTAAACCCAGAAGTTAGGGTTTGACTACAATCTCATAGACTCCTTTCAAATTCATTTTAAATGGCTGCATTAAGTTTGTTTATGGATATATTGATGATTTTATATGATTTTAAGTTGAATTATGATGATTCCGAGATTTGGACTCATTTAGGGCTTTGTTTATATTGATTTGGTGTCCTCAAATGCTTAATTTGTGCCATAAACTGATGAAGAATCCTTGATTTTCAGGTACATGGATTGAGGAACAAAGAAAGGACACTAACATGCAAAAAGAAACAAAACAAATTGAAGAATTGAAGAAAGGCAGGACTGGTGATCGGCAAGAGCGTTTGGCAATTCGCCGAAGGGCCAGTTCCACCGCCTAGAGTTCCAGTATGCCCGCCCTAAGGGAAGAAACCAAATCAACAACAAAAAGGAGTAGTCGGTGAATCGCCGAGTAGTTCTGCGATGCATTGATAGATCACCTAAAGTTATAGAACACAAGGATGCTGAATTACAAGGCGAAAAAGCGATGGATGAGGTTAAAGGGCGGCTCGCCGAGTGGATTGGCGAGCCTGACTTACTTCACTGAAATACCTATTTGTGGCATAATTTTGACAACTATAATTACGTTTTTGAACATTATTTTAGTGTCTTTTAATCTTTGAACTTATTTTAGGTATTATTTTGTATTAGAACACTTAGAACTATTCTTTATATAGTTTTCCTTGGTTTTGAAGGATAGAAGAAATTCACTTATGAGAAATTGGAAGTGGGTATTTGAGATTCATCAAATTGGAACATTGTAAAGAAGAAATCATACTTACCCAGTTGATGGATAATCAATTTGTTAACTGTTTTTACCTTTTTATAATGTCTAGCTAAAACCCACTTCTTAGGGTGTGATCATTTGATTATGGGCTGAATTAGTTAATGAGTATTGCTAATTTTTAGTTTAAATTCTATTTAAAAGTGATTTTAATCATTAATTATGGTTTAATTAAAGAATTGTAGTTGCAAATGAAGTTTTATGTTTGTGTGCTTGGCCTGCTCTCTCTCTCTCTCGGTTTAAGAACTAAGGTTTTTGATTCATGGTTTGTGGGTATTGGGTTGATTTGGGTTTAGCTCGATAGAGTAAATACTAAACTCAATCCCACACATTTAACTCGAGAGAGTGAATGGATTAAGGTGTGGGCTGCAATTAATTTGCATGCTTGTTGATGTTCGAGAGAAATCACCTGATTTAGGGTAATTGTTCAAGAGAAAATTACCTCCCTTATAGCCTAGACTACTCACTAATATCTAGTTATTTGCTAATACTTGCAATTACCCACATGTCTATATTGTCCTATAATCGATCACATCCCAAGAATCCATCTCATTATTGTTAATTCCTAGTGTATGTGACTGGTTGTAGCTGATAATTTCAAACCAAAACCCTCCATTTGACATTCATGTCACCCTTTTAATCCTATATGTCTTTTTCCATTAATGTTTATTCCTATGGCTAATTAGACCACATTCATACTTATTAATTGAATTTAAAACACGTACCGCTCCCCGTGGGATTCGACCCCAACTCATTAAGTTGGGTTTTATACTGATTTACAATCGTTGAATATCTAAAATTGGATGAGGTGTGCTTGAAACGTTAAATCAAAATGGCGCCACTGCCGGGTAGTGGTGTTGCTTGAAATTCTTTTGGTGAAGTTTAATTGTATTCTTATTAGCCATAGTTGAATCTACTTATATTTAGTTTTGGTTTTTCTGTTGCTTGTTAAAACTGAAGAGGAAATGAGCGTCAACAGGAGTAATGGTAGTCAAGTGGGCCACCAAGATGACATCTGGAATCTCAATGATGTCAATGACCAGAATGTCAATGACCAAAATCTAGTGGGTTGTGTTGGTGCCATTCATTTACCTCCAGTTGAAGGAAACATTGTTTTCCACATTACAAGCACTATGTTGCAGCTTTTGCAATTGAAAGGTTTGTTTGATGGGATGGCCCATGTGTATCCCCATGAGCATATTAGGAATTTTGTTGATGTTTGCGGACCGTTCTCTTTTAAGAACATATCTCAAGAATTGGTTCGGCTAAGGTTGTTCCCATTTTCCCTAATGGGAGAAACATATAAGTGGTTGGCTGAGTTGCCAAGATATTATATCACATCGTGGGATGAGCTTATTACCACATTCCCTGTGCAATTTTTCTCTCCTTCAAAGATGATGACACTTAGGGACAGCAATCAAAGCATGAAACGTTTGAAGGGTGAGCCAATCCATGAGACTTGGCTATGATTTAAGAAGATGGTGCTGCAACACCCAACTCATGGATTGCTCGATAATTTACATCTATAATACTTCTACAGAAGCCTTGATTCGGTGAGCAAGAGAGTGGTTAGTCAACTTTCTCCTTGAGGCTTAATGCAACAGCCTTATGTAATAGCAGTTCAACTCTTTGATGGCATGACCAAGATTAACCAGGCATGGTATACCCGCAAGGATCAAGACTCTCTTCTTCCTTATAAATTGACAAAGGACCAGATCAACAAGGACCAAGAGAGAGACCAAAACATGGCAAAGATAATGACCCAATTGGACGTCTTGACCAAGAATGTTATGGGTGCTGGTGCAAAGAGTGGAAATGATGTCGGTGTTGGTGGTATAAACCCTGAAGAGGCCAAATTTGAAGCGTTGTAGAATGAGGAAGTGAACATCCTAGCCAACAAAGAAGAAGGCTATCACACTAACTACCCAAGGCCGGGTGGAAAACACAGTTGGAATAGAGATGAGGGCTGGTGAGACCGTGATAGAGAGTGCTGTGATCATAACGCTAGTTGGACAGAAAGAGAATGGGAGAAGGATAGGTATGTTCCTCCCTACGAGCGTCAAAAGCCCAAAGATTCTGAGGGTGGCCGTACTGAGGATATGCTCTCATGTATTCTCAACAAGGTTGAAGGTCGAATATGGTTTTGAAGGAAATGAAGAAAGATGTATCGACTCTCAACCAGATGGTGACCTCTCATTCTGTCTCTATCAAGCAGTTGGAAACCCAAATGGGTCAAATTTCTTCGCATCTTAACCCAAGACAACAAGGGAGTTTACATAGTGATACTATGGCAAACACCAAGAATTAAGCTTGAATGGGTACTTGCGTTGTGCCACGACGTTAAATAAGGCGCTTTTTGGGAGGCAACCCAAGTTTTTAATGCTTTGTGCTTATTTTTGGAATAAAAGGTATTGATTGTGCAGGTTGAAAGTGGAATGTGCTTGACAAATGCAGGTTGGCGTGCCAAGAGTCCAGTCGGCAATTCGCCGAAGAGGTCGACGATCCCGACTTCGACCGCCGTTGGAATCACAAAAATCACAGGTGAGAGTCTGTAAAACTCGGTGGGCCCATGGACGAGTCGCAACCCGACTTTATCTACCGTTTTGACTCCCAAATTAGTTGGACGGCGTGTATAACTTGGCGAGGTAAGTCACCACCCGGAGATTCACTGAGTGGTTCGGTGAGGACAACTAATATCGCCGAAAGGGATGCAAACTGAAAGGTTTTAAAGACCAAACAGTTCAAATTTTCAAAATCTCTCATACTCCCTCATTTTAGTGTCATACAATCTCACCCGCACTCTAGATTTTCTATATTCTTGCATTTTTATTACTTTTTTCTCTTGATCTCTTGCTAGGATTTGGATTTCATTGCCGCCTAGCTTTTCAACTTCTTCATTCGGCTTAAACGTTGGTTTTCCGAACCCCGAACTCTTGATTTGTAGTTGAACTCGAATACATTTGGTAAAATTTTGTTGATGTGTTCTGGACCTGTTTTGAAATCGTAGTTGTTTTCTTAGTTTGCCTATTTTAGTTTCGAAATTGTGCCTAAATTGGTTAAAATGAAGAATTCCCGAGTTTTGTGATTTAAAATTGATCATAATTTGTTGTGTTTCGTTAAATATTTGTTGGGTCTAGTTGGGTGAAGTGTATGTAACCCCAATTGTTCTAAATGACGTACTTTGCCCAATGACGGAGCGTTTGATGTCATTATTAAGGGAAAAAAATCCTCAAACGGCCAACATTGACCAAATTGGGGAAAGTCTGAGTACCCCGGTGGCATGGGTTGAATGGGTCATAGATTAATTGCATAAGTGTGTAGTTTGATTTTGTTTTCGGGGGCTACGGGCTTGACTCTGGTAAACGAGATTTAAATTTGGCACATTGGACAATTCGGCGAGCGGGGTCGAGCTCGGCGAACCGTTCAGCGGTTCGCCAACGTCCCCATTGATCGCCCTTATTTTCATATTTTGGCTAGGTTAGAGTCTATACCTTTCAGTGGGAAGCTTGTGGTTGCCGAGTTCACTGGGCGACTCGCTGAAAGTCTCCCTTGACTGCCTTTTTTGTGCCCCTAACCCCTAAAACACATTGTAACCTTCGGCCGACAAGTCTGAGCTCACCGAGTGATGTCGGTGATTCGCTGAAAAGCCCTGCATATCGCCGACCTACCATTTTTCTGGGAAATTTTCAAGCGAGTCCTTTCGACGAGCCCGTTCTGGTTCGCCAAAGCTACTCGACGACTCGGCGATTGGTTCAGCGAGTCTTTGTACAACTAAATTTTGAGTTTTTTCTTAAACTATTTCTAAATTTTCCCGATGTGTTTTGCAGATATAGCTAGGGCCAACTAGGACGAGAGTGGAATGTCGCTCCGCAAACGACCACGTGGCATAGCGATTAATGAGAAAGCAACTGCTCCTTCTAAAATGGGAAAGAAAGCACCTCCAATGTGAGGCAAGGGCAAGGGCAAGGGCAAAGCGCCCATAGCAGAAAGACCGGAGCACAACTCCGGCACTGATGGGGACTCTCTCAATTCTCAAGTCTCATTCTTCGAGCCTGAGGATGACCAGCCACTTCACTCCCAACTATTTGAGATTCATGCCAGAGGTCGTCAAGGTCAGTCTAGGACCCCGAAGTCTACCCCGCCTGATGATGGTACAATGCCAGCTCCGACACAAACGGTTGTTCCAGCACCACCAGTTCAGGGTCCTCCCCGGCTACTCAACAGGCTAAAGGCCGAGGGATTAAGGACCATTCTCGAGGAAAAGAGGTTGTCCACAGACAGTGTTGTGGATAGGTACCCTAGTGTGTGGTACACACTCCGATACCACAAGTTTGACCCATTCAACAGACCCCGTCGCCTATACATCCCCACCTGGGTCCATCAGTTCTTTACTACATACGGTGACCTAGTACCCCAGGAGAAGAAGAAGGTTAGTTCCTTCAGACCGATAAAGTCTGTGGTAGTTCGGGGGATGACAATGGGATGCAACAACGATCATATCAATGTTGCACTGGATAGAGCTACAGGATTTGAGCATGAGTACATCATAGACCCTGGATGATCTAAAGGGATGGCTAGCTCCAATCATTTTTGAGACCACCCTGAGGTGGATTGAGACAGGAGCTCCCATCGAGGAGATGGACTTGAACATCGCCGCTCGGTATTGGTTTAGGTTCATTAGTAGCTCCATCATGCCTTCGCAGAATGATTCCATCCTCCGCCAACTATAGCGGCCTGTCACGGATACATCATCGCCAAGAAGCGGCTCAACTTGGGACTAATTATTGAGTAAGAGATGGCCATAAGGGCCAAACAGCGCCAGGCGTTCCTACCATTCCTTGTGCTTATTACAGAGCCATGTTAGTGGGTTGGAGTTCCTCGTGAGAAGAAGAGGGACATTAAGGTCACACCTACATCTTCCACAGATATCCGCGCATCGAGGCCGAGTGCACACGGGATGAGGCAGATAGGAGGAGAGCAGCTCCGGTGGATAGTTCCCCAGAGGTTTATGTTGAGTATACCTGGAGAGGAATCTTTGCCTACTCTGGCCTCCGGGCCTTCAGGTACACCTGGTTCCATTCCTTCCAGGGCCCCTGATCTACTGCAGCTTCCAGGCTACCAGGATCACTCAGGCCATGCTTCTTAGGATGGGGCACCTAGCCCATTCTGCCGATGTTCAAGTTTCCTGTTTAGAGGCTTAGGTGCCTTGGATGATTGAGCGAGCTATATTAGCTTATTTGACACCCCTTCGGACATCTATTGATGCTCTCATGGTGAGAGTAGATACTTGTAAGAGTCAATAGGGAGACAGAGGTTTCAGATTTGAGGAAGGATGTGGACTATCTTTAGTCCACAGACTTCACTTCTCCTTTTGAGTTTGCTGAGGCTCGGGATGTCCCGGAAATTTTTGAGATGCCTCCGGTTACTACTAGAGATATGCCATGGATATTGTGGTTGCTGCTGAGTCAGAGGCGGAGATGGATGAGGAGCAGCTTGATGCTCAGGAGGTGACCATCTATGAGGACCTGCCTGTTTTACAAGAGACGATTGTACAGTCAGCCATTCAGACATCGCTGATGCTACTATGGCAGGCTCTAGTGGAGCCAATGTTGTTGTTACCCCGGGCACTGATGCCAAAGATCAAAATGTTGCACTAGGCATTGATGCCCCGCCAGATGGATCGACTGAGTAGATAGGACCATTCTTTACTTCCCTCTCTATTGTTGTTATTGATTTTGGTTGTTTTTGTTGCATTTGAGGACAACTGCTTTTGTTTTGTGGGTGGGGGCGGTATTTCCATACCTATCTTATGTAATTACATATTATATATATATATATATATTGGATTTTTGTGTTTTTAAATTGTTTGTTGATTCTATCTTCTGTATATGTGAGCTTGTGGCTCCTTATTTTGAATAAAAATGGTTTTTGACCCATCTAATAATTTTTGCAACCTTTTGTTCTGTTTGAATGTGGCTGTTGTAGTGCAAATTGAATATCGGTTATGATTAATACATATGACTTGAATAGTGCTCTTAATCAAACAAAGATGAATGCGCGACTACGATGAGGCAAAATGAAGTTGCATAGACAATATGTGGACTTTTTGCATGTCATTGTGACTAGCCAATTATTAAATGGAGTCTTTTGTGATGAACATTGCACACTAGCTCAAATTAGTCTCGTTAGATATTAGTGCCAATACCTTGTGTGATGAGTTTACCTTGAACATTGTGTGTGGTGGCACCTAGAATTTACCCCATTGGTCTGGTTGACTAAGTGATACAAGCTCTTCAAAATGATCTTAGGCAACAATTTTGAGGAGTGAAACAATTTAACAATATACCTCTTTATGTGTCCCACCTTATGAGGTGTGTGAACCTTGCTTGAACCCCTTTGAGCTTTATCCTTTTCTTGGATGAAACATGAACAATTACCCCTATTAATTCATTCAGCCATAACTCTCATGAAATGTGGTTTGTTTGAATAGCCATATTAGGCCAAAAACCTAAGTTTGGGGTGTGGTGAAAAGAGAAGGTAAATCAAGAAGTGTGAAGAATTCCCCTTTGAGCCATGGTCTTGAAAAAGATGGAACCCTTCAATATAAATAAAAAGAGAAAGAAAAGAAGAAGGAAAAAGAAATATAATTAAAAAGTTGTGAAATAATGTTATGAAAGTTGCAAAAGAAATGGGATGTATGGTAGTCCATTGGAAGTTGGATAATGGGGTAAATATTGGGCATGATTAAAATGTTGAAGTAAAGGAAGAAAGTGATGTTTAGACCACATTTCATGAGGGTATCAGCCATTGAGCCTAAATGACCATACCTTTACACTCAGCCTCGTTACAAGCCTCGAAAAGACCTTTTTTATCTTGAGTGAGCTGAAACAAATGTTGATTGGAAAATAAGGGCAAACCTATTGTGAAGTCATGCATGTGTTCATCTTTGTGAGTGTGAGGGTCGTATGTGATTCTGGAACTATAAATTGTTGAGAAATTATGTGGGAATATAGAATCACCTTTGTTATGAGGGCATTTGAGTATCTTTGTTGAGCGGGAACTTGCATTTGAAGCAAGTATTGTGAACTTGAGCATCTTTGATAATGGTGAGTCACAATTTGAATCTTAGAGTGCACAATTGATCCTTGCATGAGTAGTTGAGTCTTGTTATGTGCATTCATGATTGAGTCTTTTGTAGCACTGTTTGAGACATCCTTTTTGAACTCCTAAACTTGAGTTTACTTGAGGACAAGCAAAAAAATAAGTTGGGGGTGTTGATAAGTCCGAGATTCGGACTCATTTAGGGCTTTGTTTATATAGATTTATTGTCCTCAAATGCTTAATTTGTCCCATAAACTGATGAAGAATCCTTGATTTTCAGGTATATGGATTGAGAAACAAAGCAAGGACACTATCATGAAAAAAAGAACAAAACAAACTGAATAATTGAAGAAAGGCAAGCCTGGTGATCGCCAAGAGCGTTTGGCGATTCGCTGAAGGGCCAGTTCCACCGCCACAAGTTGCAGTGTGCCAGCCCTGAAGGAAGAAACCAAGTTAGTGACAAAAAGGAGCAGTTGGCACATCGCCAAGTAGTTCTGCAATGCAGTGATCGATTGCCTTAATTTACAGAACCCAACGATGTTGAATGACAAGGCGAAAAGGAGATGGATGAGATCAAAGGGCGGCTCGCCGAATGGATCGGCGAGCCTGACTTACTTCGCCGAAATGCCTATTTGTGGCATATTTGTAACAACTATAAATACGTTTTTGAACATTTAGTTTAGTATCTTTTAATCTTTGAAATTATTTTTGGTATTATTTTGTATCAGAATACTTAGAACTATTCTTTGAATAATTTTCCTTAGCTTTGAAGGATTGAAAAAATTCACTTTTTAGAAATTGGATGTGGGTCTTTCGGATTCATTAAATTAGAGAATTGTAAAGACAAAATCACTCTTACCAGTTGATGGATAATCAATTTGGTAACATTTTTTACCTTTTAATAATGTCTAGCTAAAACCCCAATTCTTGGGGTGTGATCATGTGATTATATGCTGATTGAGTTTATGGGTATTGCTAATTTTTAGTTTAAATGCTATTTAAAAAAGAGTTTAATCATTAATTATGGTTTAATTTAAGAATTGTAGATGCAAATGCAGTTCTATGTTTATTATCCTGGCTTGCTTGAGAGAGAGGTTTTAGAAATAAGGTTTTTGATTAATGGTTTGTGCGTATTGAGTTGATTTGGGCTTAGCTCGAGAGAGTAAATCCTAAACCCAATCCCACATATTTAGCTCGAGAGAGTGAATACATTAAGGTGTGGGCTCCTCTTAATTTGCGCATTTGTTGATATTCGAGAGAAATCACCTCATTCGGGGTAATTGTTCGTGAGAAAATTATCTCCCTTATGGCCCAACCTACTCACTAATATCTAGCTATTTACTACTCCCTCCGTTTCACAAAGAATGACCTCCTTTTCTTTTTAGTCAGTTTCAAAAAAATGACCTCTTTCCTTTTTTGGTAACATTTTACTTTTTGCCTTCCACGTGGCATGTTTAAGACCACAATATTAAGAGCAATTTTGTACATTTGACATAACTTTAATTTAGGACCACAAGATTCAAAAGTCTTCTTTAATTTCTTAAACTTTGTGCCAAGTCAAACCAGACCAATCTTTTTGAAACGGAGGGAGTAATAGTTATAATTACCCATGTCTATATTTACTTATAATTGATCACATCCCAAGAATCTGCATCATTATTGTTAATTCCTAGTGTTTGTGACTGTTTGTAGCTGATAATTTCAAACCAAAACCCTTCATCTAACATTCGTGTTACCCCTATAATTTAATATGTGTTTTTTCGATAATGTTTATTAATATGGCTGATTAGACCACATTCATACTTCTTAATTGAATTTAAAACATGTACCGGTCCATGTGGGATTCGACTCCAACTCATTTAGTTAGGATTTATACTGATTTACGATCGTTCAACACCTAGAATTGGATTAGGTGTGCCTGAAATGTTAAATCAAATTACTCAAGAATTCATGAATTACCCTATTTTCCCAAATTGGATCTTAAAGTGTGGGTATTGATTGATGCAAGTTGAATGTTATAGAGTTATGAATGTTATGAATTGATTACTTGAATCATGTTATTATCCATGCCTAATGTAGTAATTCTAAGTGTGTTGATTGAATGTGATCTATGGTCCTTCAAAGGCAAATTATAAGAATTATGTATGATCATGATGTTTATGTACATGCTTTATGAATACTTTTAGAATAAAGTGATTATGACTATGATGTAATGGTGGTGTTGTTGAAAGGCTATTCTCTGTCACACACACATTTATGAATGAACTATGAATAGAGTTTCTATGATTATGATAATGATGATGTGCTGATTGAAAGGCTATTCTCAATTATACACTTATGAATGATGATGACTTTTTGTGAAAGGTTTTCTCACAATATGGGGATTCTTAAGTTGAAAGGCTATCCTCACCTATTGAATCTATAAGGTATCTTATTAATGATGCTGGGTTGAGATGGATATTGCTAGAGATGGAAACTCATACGTGAGTTAAGGAAGGGTTTCTAGTGAAAATATCTTGAGATGGATGTCAATACGTGAGTTGAGGCCGGGTATCTAGTAGCAATCTCTATATACCATTTCTCCCATAATAATTAACTTAAGTAATGAATTGTTAAGTAGTCCGTGGGGAATAATATTAAGCACCGAGTGGATATTGATTTGAGAAGGAAGAGCTCTCGTGATTTGAGGCGGGGTTTCTAGTAGCAATCTCTTGAGATGGATGCCCATATATGAGTTGAGGCGAGGTATCTAGTAGCAATCTCCTTATCCCATAAACTATGTGCCCTCATAGGTTATTAGCTAGTGGATCCACCTAAACTAAATGTTACCGGTTCTACCATAGGCAAGTAGACCAACTCTTTTCAGTGTGGGAGTCACCGGATTCCATGATTTTCTCACATGGTCTATGTTTGTTAAGGCTTAACCCCACAATGAATGATTATGAACTATGGCTTCTCAAGAATACACCACTTAGTGCGGGTGGGGGTATGAGACTTCATCCATGCATTGCACAAGTAGGCTTTGAGAGTAGTTATGGTGTGTTCCTTAATGCTATAATGATCTATGAAATGAATATGCGTATGATGATGCTACTAAGTATGTTGACATGAAGGCTAAATGTAATGATGAATGTTTAACTTGGATTTTTGTTATATGTTGCTTTCCTTGATATTGCATATTAGATGTGAATGGTTCTTGTCTATGACTACGAGCAAAGGATGAGATCAATGAATGGTAAGTATGATTATGGTGGCCAAAAAGTGGTACTTAGTATAGATGCGATTATGGGATCTTATCTATGCTTTGCACTAGTATAACTTAGGGTAACTTATGAGATGGTATTATTATGCTATGATAGTATGAACAAGAATATGAATTATGAAATATAGTTACTCAAGAAGCTTTCCTTTGTGGGTAGCATTATGGGATATTATTCATGCATTTCACAATGATGCTTTGAGGGTATTTATTGTATGTTTCCATTATGATATGATGACCTATATGTTGACTATGCTTGTGACTTATGCTTTTATACTAAAGTGCATGATGATTCTCAAACATGGCAACGTGCATGCTTTTCAACTAAAATGTCCTTTTAAGCATGTTTTTAAGATTTTTATGCATAGCTATCAAACTTAGTGCATTTTTGTACTAACCCATATTTTCTACATTTTTCACAAAGTGTACGTTCTGGTTCTTATAGTGATCTTCTCTTGGTTCAAGCTTGGATCGACTATTCTCCTTGCTTTTTGTGAGTTCTCATGATTCGAGGACGGAGTAGTCCATTATAGTTTCTTTCTAGTTATTTCATTTTGGACTATGTTGTAAGGGTTGTGTCCCTATTTGATTTAAGATTGTATTAAATGGTTAATTGAGACAATTCTAGAGTTCCGCTTGCTTTTATAAAAGACTTCGATTGTATGTATAAAGTTTTAAATTTTTTGTATAATTTATTTTATCTTATGTTATGATATGCTAAGGGCTTGTATGAGACCTTTCAGAGTTGAGTACGCCTTGTCACATCTTGGGGGTACACCTGGGTCGTGACAACTTTGTCCTGAAATTCTGGGAAAGTATAAATGCAATTATCAAAAGAAGAGAAGTAGTTCCCACATTGTTCACTTCTGGGTTTTTGAGTTTCTACATTCTAGAACATTGTTTTTACATTTTGGAGTAGAGATTTAGGGACTGTGAGATTTTTAACCTAATTTCCAGCATTTGCAGACTTGCAGATCGTTGTCAATTTTGATGGAAAACTTCGTTGGTAACGATTCCTCGTTCATTATTATGTTTGGCTAAAGCCCTCATTCTTGGGGCTGTGATTATGTAGTTAAATACATTAAGTAGCTAATGGGTGTTATTAGTTACTGATTTCATTGTTGTTTTGAAGTGGGTTCAATTAATTGTTCTCATTTTAATTAATGAATTATGGTTGCAAATGCAATTCTAGATTAGTATTCGATACTTGCTTGAGAAAGAGGTGTTAGATTCGAATTATTAGTTGATGATTGAATTTATTGCATTGTTACGGATCTAGCTTGAGAAAGTGAGTTTGATTGCAATCTTGCAAATCTAGCTAGAAAAAGTTGATTCATTAAGGAAATAGGTTGTTCGATTGTGTTTTGCTTGTTGAGATTTGAAAGAACTCACTTGAATTGCAATAGTTGATTGAGAAATGTCTATTGCACTAAAAATCTATCCTACCCACCAAGATTCAACATCTTTGAGTAACTTGTAATCACTCATTACGCGAAATTAGCATTCAACTTATCTTACGCCCAAGAAACCCTCTCTACTTATTTACTTCCATTTTTTTAGTAGTTATAAATTAGTTACCCGAATCCCCCCATTTGATATTAACTGTGAAAACTTTGATTTACTTTGATGTTGCGGAACTTCGACCTCTACACATGATTAGGACACATTTTTATCTCTTACTTGAATTCTTTACCGTATCACTCCCTGTGGGATCGACCCCAACTCTCAATTGGGTTTATACTTGTTAGCAACCGCCTACACATAGAATTGGATCAATTGTAGTTGAGCGTTATCAAAAATGGCGTCGATGCCGGGGAGTGGTGTTTAGAATACTTTTATTAAAGTTTTGTCGTGAACAAATTTTTTTGTAGTTGAACTATCTTGTATGTGTTATTTGTTGGCTTCTCTTAAAAAAGTGAAGAAATGAGTGTCAATGGGAGCAATGCCAGCTGATGAGTCCACACTTTGGACTCATTTAGGGTTTTATTTTGATAGATTTAGTGTCCTCAAATGCATATTTTCTCTCAATAACTTACATAAATCCTTGAGTTTCAGGTATTTTAGTTGAGAGACAAAGAATGGATGCTATCAAACAAAAAAGGAACTAGGCGGCCGAAAGAACGAAGATATGAAGACATGAGGATCGACTAATGTATTAGGCGAGTTACCGAATGGCCGTAACCTTGCCAAAAGTTCTAGTGTGCTAAGCCCTGAAGGAAAAAATCAAGTTGCGATGAAAGGGAGCAGTCGTTGCGTCGTCGAACAGTTCTGCGAAGCAACACCATATCGTCCAATGTTTCAAAAGGTGGAGATGCTAAAGGCAAAAACTGGAAGGCGATGAACCAGACCAAAGAGAGGATCGCCGAGTGCATCGGTGATTTCGACTAACTGCGCCGAGTGGTCCTTGGCAACACAAATATTTGAAAACTATAAATACCCATTTAGATATGCAATTTTAGAAATCAAGTTGTATCGAATTATTATTGAACTTCTAGACCTTTTTCAGTTCTTAGAGTTTTTGGAGACATTGTTCTTGATCTTCGAAGATTTGAAGGTGTACAATTCAAAGAAATTGGAAGTAGGTCTTGAAGAATCTTCATACTTGACGTGCTTAAAGACATTTTCTATCTTACCCATTTGATGGAATCAATTTTTTGTATCGATTTCTATCTCTTTATCATGTCTAGCTAAAACCCCAATTCTTGGGGTGTGATTATGTGAATATGGGTTAAATTTACTATTCAGTATTGCTCATTGTTAGTCTATTTGTTGTTTAAATGTGATTTTGTTTAGTAGTTGCATTGAACTTAATGGGACTGTAGTTGCAAATACAATTTCATCTTAGTGTTTTTGGCTTGCTCGAGAGAGAAGTTTTAAAACCAAAACTACCAAAGCAATAGCCTGTGGTTATTGGGTCGTCGTAGGTTCAGCTCCAGAGAGTGAACCCTAGACCTTCTCCCAGACATTCACCTCGAGAGAGTGAATGGGCTAAGGCGAAGGCGAAGGTTGTGCTTAATTGCTCCAACTCGGTGTTCGAGAGAAACTGAGTTGATTCGGGGTAAGTTGTTTGAGAAAAAATTTACCCCACTAAAGTCTAGCTTAGTTACAAATCTTCAGGAATTTACTGTCAATAGCATTTACCCGGTTGTTTATTTTATCCCATATTCCTATGATATCCCAAGAATCAAGTCTCTGTAATTCACTTCTTTATATTCTTGCTATTTTGTTTATTAGTTGAAAACAAACCCCCTTTACTAATTGACATCCGTGTCACTTCTTGATTTAGTATGCTTTTACTCGTAAGTATTTATTGCTATGATTGACTAGAACATAATTTTACTTTTCTACTTGATTCTTAACTACTAACTGCTCCCTTGGGACTCCTCCCCAACCCATTCAGTTGGGTTATATTACTACATGCGATCGTTGACACTCGAACTGGAAGTAGTGTCCTGATACGTGAAGTCAAAATGGCGCCGCTGCCGGGGAGTGGTGCTAATTGAGAATTTTTAGTTAAGTTGAATTTTGTTCTTGTTAGTTGTAGTTCTACTTACTTAATTTTTATTTTTGTTTTGCTTGTTTGTGTATTGTGAACAAGAAGTATGAGAGTAAATAGCAGCAATGACATCCAAGTAGGCCATCAAGACGACATCGGAAATCTCAACGATGTCAACGAGCCTCATGCTAATGACCCCCATCTCATGGGTGGTATTGGTGGCATTCACTTACTTTCGGCCGAAGGAAATGCAGTGTTCCACATCACGAGTACTATGTTGCAACTCTTGAAACTAAAAGGGCTTTTCAGTGGTTTGACTCATGAGGATACCCATGAACACATTAGAAACTTCATGGATGTATGCAGACTATTCTCTTTCAAGGATATCTCCCAAGAATCGGCCCGGTTGAAGTTGTTCCCATTCTTGTTGATGGTGAGCCGTGCAAGTGGCTGGCTAAATTGCCACGTGAATCAATCACTTCATGGGAGGAGTTGGTCACCGCATTTCAAGTGCAATTTTTCCCTCCCTCGAAGATGATGACTCTTCCAGACAACATTCAGAGCTTCAAGCATTTAGAAGGCAAGCCTATCTATGAAACTTGGCTGCTATTCAAAAAGATAGTGCTTCAATGCCCAACCCATGGCTTGCCTGATAACGTGTTGCTGCAGTATTTTATCGGAGACTGGATTCGGTAAATAAGGGTGTTGCTGACCAACTCTCTCCGGGAGGTTTGATGCAACAACCTTTTGTGGTAGCTGCTCAGCTCTTGGATGGCATGACTACCATAAACAGGGCGTTATATACCCGTGAAGACCAGGTCTCCCCTCTCAAATTCAAGTTAACTAAGGAACAAATGGAGAAGGACCAAGAGAGGGACAAAAACATGGCCAAGATCATGACACAACTTGATATTTTGTCTAAAAATGTCATGGGAGCTGGTGCTCGAACTGTCAATTCCGTGGGTGTCGGGTGTGCTACCCCAGATTAGTCCAAGTTTGAAGCCTTGTATAATGAAAAGGTAAATTTACTAGCCAACCAAGGCGGTGGCTATCGTTCAAACTACCCAAGGCAGGGTGGTAACCAAGGTTAGGCTAGGGATGAAGGTTGGAAAGATCGGGATCGTGAATGGAGGGTCCGTAATCCGAATTGGAAGGATGGGGAGAATGATAGGTATGTGCCTCCCCAAGAGTGCCAAAATCCAAATGATTCGGAATGTGGTCGGTCTGAGGATATGCTTTCTCGTATCCTCAACATAGTTTAAGGGTCAGACAAGATTTTAAAGGAAATGAAAGAAGATGTGTGTACCCTTAGCCAGACTGTCACCTCCCATTCAGTATCGATCAAGCAGTTGGAGACCCAATGTGATAACAGCAAGGTTAAGGGAGATCACAAATAGAGAATTAAATATTAGAATGCGGAAGCACAAAGAAAAGAAACAAAAAAAACTAAATAAAGATATGGGAAATTCGAAGGAAAGATCCACGAATTTCCAAAGATTAGATGTTCTAAGGCCTTGAAAAGATCCAAGTAACAACGTATAGATTTATGGAAGAAATTTAACGCCTTTACTTGAGAAAACGAATCAAAACGATAGATTCGGATCTTGACCGCTTTATGAGTAACTAAAGACAATAATTAGTATGTAGAAACTAATCACCTTCTAAAGAATACCAAAAAGAAACCAAAGATATCACAAGAAGAAGTTACTTTATACCTTAAACTATGAAACTAGTAAAGGTTTAAAGATAAATTCTCA
>NC_064282.1:40007128-40042726 GCF_019186545.1 Solanum stenotomum
AAGAATCTTGACAATCTTGGAAAGTTTGACTAGTCTTCTCTCAAAACTTGGGCAGAAAGCA
The DNA here is from genome assembly GCF_019186545.1 of Solanum stenotomum. Lineage (NCBI taxonomy): Eukaryota > Viridiplantae > Streptophyta > Magnoliopsida > Solanales > Solanaceae > Solanum > Solanum stenotomum. Next base: position 40,007,190 of record NC_064282.1, read on the forward strand.
ACTCTTGTTGTGGCTGATTCTTGGACTCTTCTTGACCTTATTTGCACGAAAATGGCCCTTAAAATTCCTCATCTTGGGCTTGAATTTGGGCCACCAAATAATTATAGCATTTGGACAATTCCTCTCCCTTGGGCTTGAACTCTTCTTCCCCAATAAGACACCTTTGGATCAGCGATTGAAGCCCATTGAGCTTATCATTGAACTCCTTGGTTTGAGATCTTGTTATGGGCCTCCTTGGAGTTTCTAAAGCTTCATCCTTGTCCTTCAATGGAGTAGAGCTTCCTTGGATGCTATCACAATGGGTGGTATATCATCTCATCTCAACCCGAGACAGCAGGGGGGTTTGCCTAGTGATACCGAGGCTAACCTCAACAATGAGGTTTAATGGTGGACTTGTGTCGTGCGGCGACGTTAACTAAGGCGCTGCTTGGGAGGCAACCCAAGACCCCTTATTGCTTTATTGTTTTGATAAAATAATGGTGTGTTGATTGTGTAGGTGGAAGTGTGGAAAGTGTTCAAAAAGTGTAGATTGGTGAGCATAAGGTCTATTTAGTGATTCGCCGAAGAGGCCGGCGACCCCGAGCCAAACCGCCATTAGACTCAAGACAATTTCAAATTGGAGTCTGTAAAACTCGGCGAGCTTAGGAAATTATTGGCGAATTGCCGACCATATCGGCGATCCGGACAGAGACCACCATTTGGACTCACACAATAACTGGTAGTCCTATAATGTTCGGTGAGGTAAATGACTTTTAAGTGTGTCACTGAGTGGCTCGGCAATCACGACTAATGTCACCGAATGGGCGAGAACTGGATGATTTTTCAGGCCAAAGGTTTAAAAGTTTCAGTTTCCCTCATTTTCATCTTCACAAACTCACATCCACACTCTAGTTTCTATATTTCTTCCATTTTTAGAGTAGTTTAGTCGTTCATTGGTGTTCGGAATGTGGATTACATTGCTGCCTAACATTTAATATCAATTAAATCGAAATCAGAGGTTGATTTTCTGAACCCCGATATTATTTTAACAAAATTGTACTCATTTACAATGATCTTATCATGTTGTCTTGTGCTGGGCCTCTTTGATAGAATTAGTATGTTTGAATGCCTAAATTAAATTGATAATCTTGCCCGTAATGTTTTGATTGTCGAAGTCCCGTAGTCTTGTGTTTAAAATGAAGTAAAATTTGTGGGTTTATGCTTGGATGTCATGGGGTGCACTTTAATTTCACTAGAGCATCCGTTGATTTTGTTTTTAGGGGTTCTGGGTTGAATTCGAAAGTTTGTTGAAAGAGGAACGTTGGGTCATTTGGTGAGTTGGGTCGAGCTCGCCGAACCACTTGGCGGTTCGCCTAGTGTCCTCATCTCGCCTATAATTTCTTGCTAAATGAGTTGTTGGATTCTGTAACTTTCGGTGAGAAACCTGAGGTTGCTGAAGGAACTCGGCGACTCGTCGAAAGACTTCTTGATCGCCCTATGTCTGCACTCCTCAACCCTTATTTCACTGTAACTTTCGGTGAGCTAACCTAGTTCGCTGAAACAATTCAGTGAACCTGTGTGTGCCTAATTTTTTGTGTGTTTGTTTGGATATTTCGTAACTTTTCCTCAAGGTTTTGCAGACATGACTAGATCAAAAGCAGCTGAAAGAATAATACCAGCCCAAGAGAAGACTAAAGGGATTACGATAAATAAGAATGCAGCTATATCCAGAGTCAAAGATATGAAACTTCCCAAACTGGGTGGGAAAGGAAAGGGCAAGAGGTCCACCTCTGATAGGAAGACCACTATCAAAGATCCTAAAGTTCCTTCATGGGCCTGAGGATTCTGTATAGTTGTCCATATCTTTTTGTGGGACTCGCACGTGACAGCCCCTAGTGGATCTAGCACTACCGTTCCTTCTGAGGAGACCCCGAGCATTGATGCTCAGACTCAGTGTGATGCATCGGGCGCTGATGCCCGAAAAAATGGAGTGACTGTGTAGACATGACCCTCTCTTTACCTCCATCTCTGCCTTACTTTATTTCGACTTATGGATGTTTTTATTTGCATTTGAGAACAAATGTTTGTATTTGTGGTAGGGTGAGTCCCATCTTTTGTGACCTTTTGTGACTCTATTTTGTTTATATATTTTGGGTTGAAATCTTTAATTGTCTTATACACTGCTTTTTTTGGAAGGGTTGAGCTTGTGGCTCTTTGCTTTTAATTTTGAATGATATTTTACCCTTCCAAAAAAAAATTGCCACCTCTTGTATGTGTTGAATGTGGTTGTTCTCTTGCAAATTTGAGTATCAGTTTTAATCAATACCGATGATTTGAATAGTGCTCATAATCGAACATAAATGAATGCGCGGCTACGACGAGGCCAATTGAAGGTGCATAGACAATATATGAACTCTTTGCATCTTGTTGTGACTAGCCAATTATCGAATCGAGTGTCTTGTGATGAACATTCCACACTAGCGAAAGTGTGGAGTCTTGTTTGACTTTGGTGTCAATGTCGTGTGTGATAAGCTTACCGTGAACGATGCATGGTGACACCTAGAATTTGCCTTGTTGGTCCGGTTGACGAAGGGATGAAATTTCATGAGATGGTCTTAGGCAACTTTAAAGAGTGTGAACCAATTGGAAATTGTACCTCTTTTGTGCCTTAACTTGTGAGTGTGTGAACTATTTTTTGAGCACTCTTTGATCCTAAACCTTTTCTTTGAAGAAACTTGATAACTTTGCTACCTTTTATTGACCCATTACCCATAATCCTCATGATATGTGGTCTTCCTAAATAGCCAGCTTAGACTAAAAGCCTAAGTTGGGGGTGTGGTGAAAATAGAAGGCAAATAAAGTAAATGCAAAGAAGTCCCTTATGCCCAGGTTTTGAGAAAAATGGAACCCCTCCATATAACAAAATGAGAGAAAATATTGGAAATGAAAATGAAAGAAAAAGTTATGAAATAAAGTTGTGGAAATACAAAGAAAATGGGGTTCCCAATGACTCATGGAAGATGAATAAGAGGTGACTTTTGAGTATGAATGAAATTAATAAAGAAAAGGAAAGAAGGTGTTGTTCACATCACATTTCATGATGATTTTCAGCCTATAAGCCTAAATGACTATGCCATTACACGCAACCCCATTACAAGACTTTAAAAGACATTTTTGATCTTGAATGAGCTGAAGCAAAAGTCAATTGGAAAATAAGGGAGAACCTGTGGGTGAAATCATGCATTGTGTTTATCTTTGTGAGTGTGGGTGTTGATCTTGATTCCAGAGCTTTAAATGATTGAACCATTGTGTGTAAATATGGAATCATTTTTTTTGTGAGGGTATTTGAATACCTTCGTTGAGCACGAACTTGCATTTGCAGCAAGTATAGTAAGCTTGAGATTCTTTGGTAATGGTTAGTCACAACTTGAATCTTTGAGTGCACAATTGATCCTTGCACAAGTAAGTTGAGACTTTTTGTGTGCATTCATGATTGAGTCTTGTGTAGCACTGTTTAAGACATCCTTTTTGAACTGCTGAACTTGAGTTTTACTTGAGGACAAGCAAAAGTTTAAGTTGGGGGTGTAGATGAGTCCACAATTTGGAGTCATTTAGGGATTTAGTTTGATAGATTTGGTGTCTTCAAATGCATATTTTGTCTTAATACCTCATGTAAATCCTTGAGTTTTAAGTATTTGAATTGAGAGACAAAGCATGGATGCTATCAAGCAAATAAAAGGAACAAGACGGCTAAAAGAATGAAGAAATAAAGGCCAGAGGATCGCCTAATGCATTAGGCGAGTCGCCGAATGGCCGTAACCTCGCACAAAGTTCAAGTGTGTTGAGCGCTAAAGGAAAAGATCAAGTTAAGGAATCAGTCAGCGCGTCGCCGAATAGTTCTGCGAAGCAACACCATATCACCCAATGATTCAAAACGTGAAGATACTAAAGGCAAAAGCCGAAAGGCGATGAACCAGACCAAAGGGAGGATCACCGAGTTCATCGGTGATCCCGACTAACTGCGCCGAGTGGTCCTTCGCAGCACAAATTTTCGAAAACTATAAATACCTATTTAAATATGCAACTTTAGAAATCAAGTGGTATCAAATTATTATTGAACTTCTAGACATTTTCTAGTTCTTAAAATTTTTGGAGACATTGTTCTTGAGCTTTGAAGATTTGAAGGTTTACAATTCCAAGAAATTGGAAGTGGCTCTGGAAGAATCTTCATCCTTGACGTGTTTAAAGACATTTTCTATTGTACCCATTTGATGGAAACACTTTTTGGTATCGATTTCATATCTTTATCATGTCTAGCTAAAACTCCAATTCTTGGGGTATCATTATCTGAATATGGGTTAAATTTACTATTGGGTATTGCTCATTGTTAGTCTATTTGTTGTTTAAATGTAATTTTGTTTAGTAGTTGTATTTGAACATAATGGGATTGTAGTTGCAAATACAATTTTATCTTAGTGTTTTTGGCTTGCTCGAGAGAGAAGTTTTAAAACCAAAACTACTGAATCGATAGCCTGTGGTTATTAGGTCGTCGTAGGTTTAGCTCGAGAGAGTGAACCCTAGACCTTCTCCCAGACATTCAGCTTGAGAGAATGAATGGGATAAGGTGAAGTTTGTGCTTAATTGTTGTAACTCGATGTTCGAGAGAAACCAAGTTGATTCAGGGTAAGTTGTTCGAGAGAAAATTTACCTTCACTAAAGTCTAGCTTAGTTACAAATGTTCATCAATTTACTATTAATAGCATTTACCAGGTTGTTCATTTTATCCCATATTCCTATCACATCCCACGAATAACGTCTCCCTGATTCGCATCTTTAAATTCTTGCTATTTTTGTTTATTAGTTGAATACAAACCCCTCATTGATAATTGACATTCGTATCACTTCTTTATTTAGTATGCTTTTTACTCGTAAATATTTATAGCTATGATTAACTAGAGCATAATTTTACTTTTCTACTTGATTCTCAACTACTAACTGCTACGTTTGGACTCGACTACAACCCATTCGGTTGGGTTATATTACTACACGGGATCGTTGACACTCGAACTGGAAGTAGTGTCCTAATACGTGAAGTCATTAGCCAACTTAGGAACAACGATGACATTGGGAATTTGCATGATGTCAATAAGGATCAGTTGGGAATTGTTGTTGCTATTAGATTGCCTCCGACTATGGGCAATGTGGTATTTCATGTGACCTGCACAATGTTTCAGTTGTTGCAAATGAAGGGTCTCTTTGGGGGACTTGCTCATGAGGACCCTCATGACGACATCCGAAAATTAGTGGATGTGTGTGGGACATTTTCTTTCAAAAACATTACCCAAGTGTCAGTCTGACTTCGTCTATTTTTATTTTCTCTAATCGGAGAAGAAACAAAGTGGTTGACCGAATTAACAGGAGAGTCAATTACCTCTTTGGAGGAGCTCACTGATGCGTTTTATGAAAGGTTTTTCCCTCCTTCGAAGATGGTTAAGTTGAGGGATTGTATTCAGAACTTCAAACGTGTTGATGATGAGCCTATCCATGAGACATGGTTGAAGTTCTAGAGCCTTGACACGGTCAACATAGGTGTTACAGACCATCTTATTCCTAGTGAAATCATGAGACAACCGTTTGAAATAGCATCAGCCCTTCTTGATGAGATGACAAAAAATAATCATGTATGGTACTCAAGAGAAGATCAGGTATCTCCTTTGAATTTTGGGATGACAAAGGAACAATTGGAAAAGAACCAAGAGCAAAATGAAAACATGGCCAAGATGATGACCCAAATGGACCTATTAACGAAACATGTCATGGGAAGTGGTTGCAAGACCGTGAATATGGTCGGAATTAATAATGGACTAAATCCTGATTCACACTTTGAGGCCATATACAATAAAGAAGTGCATTTCTTGACAAACCAGACAGGCAGTTCTCACCCGAACTATCCAAGGCAAGGCGGGAATCATGGTTGGAACATGGATCGTGATAATGGTTGGAGAGACCGAGATAGGGAATGGTATGACTATGGTACAAGTTGGATGGAGCGAGATGGCGACAAAGATCGCTTTGTGCCTCCTCATAAGCGTCAAAATCCAAAAGAGCTAAGAATTGATCCTACAAAAATTATGTACAGAAGATATGCTTGCACGTATCCTCAACAAAGTGGAAGGATCGGACAAAGAACTAAAGGAAATGAAAGATGACATATCTTCTCTGATTTAAATAATTACTTCACACTCGGTATCTATCAAGCAGTTTGAAACACAGATGGTTCAGATCTCGGCTCATTTGATTCCAAGGCTAAAAAGCGGTTTACCAAGTGATACCATGGTTAACCCAATGACTGATGGTTGAAAAAATGTCTTCATTGTACCATGACGTTAAATAAGGCGCTTCTTGGGAGGCAACCCATGTTTTAGTTTATGGTATTTGAATAACAATTGTTGGATGTTGATGTTTGCGTAATCAAGGACACAACTTCCAATGCAAGTGTCTACGATCATGCAATAGTATAATAACCCAACCAAGGGTTGGGACCGTCCCAAGAGAGTGATTTTGAGAAGTTATAGAAAAATAAAATGTTGTTCTAACTAGTCGTAGCTAAAGACATTAACAAGTAAAAAAACATTTTTTAAATTAAAGGGGGGGACACAAGAGTTTAAATTAACAATAGGGGGATTTTTGTCACAAGTAAGTAAAAACAACAAAATAAACAAGGATTTCAAAAAAATGAGAGGGAATCCTTGGGATGTGACGGGAATACGGGTTAAGCTAAATTATTAGGTACATGCTTGCGATAGCAAATTTATAGAGCAATAGTGACTAGGCTAAGCTTTATGTGGGAATAAGTTCTCTCTCGAGCAATTTACCCCATTTCAAATGGGTTCCTCTCGAACATCCACTTGCCGCATGAAGACCAGCCTACACCTTACCCACTCACTCTCTCGAGCTGAGTGTTAGGATATGGGACTAGGGTTCACTTTCTCGAGCTGAACCTCATGTTGACCTACTCCTTAGGCCATCAATCTAGTAGTCTTGGTTTCGTGACTTCCCTCTCGAGCAAGCCGAAAACACATAAATAAACTTGTATTTGTAACTACAGATTTGTTAAATTCATCCACAACTACTAGACCAAATCACCATTAAACTACATCTAAACTATTAGCAAACAACACCCAACAACAATCTTAACCCATATTCGCTAAATCACACCCCAAGAATGGGGTTTTTAGCCACACATCAAGAGATAGAAATTTATACCTAAATGAGCTTGCATTCAAATGGGTATGAAGATTTAAGTCTTGTTACAGGGCAAAAATGAAGAAATCAAGAGACTCAAGTCCAAATCCTTGGAGATAAAACCCTCTTCTTCCTCAAGTTTCCAAAATCCTCTCAAACCAAGAGCAAAAATATCAAAATGTACTATTCTCTAAGTGAAAATTATAATAAAAGTTCCACACTAAAATTAAAACTCTAACGAGTATTTATAGTTATCATAGAATTGTGTTGCAGCGGATCGTTCGGCGTCATTAGTCGGAATCGCCGATCAACTCACTGATTCGCCCTTTGGTGTAGTTCATCGCCGTCTTGTACCAACCTTTAGCATCGTTGTGCTCTGGGCCATTGGGCGGCATGGCACTGCTTCACGAAACTACTCGGAGATGCATCGATTTCTCCCTTTTTCCGCCGACTTGATTCTTTTCTTCAGGGGTTAGCACACTGGAACTAAAGGCGAAGTAAGACTCTTCGGCGACTCGCCAAGTGGACTCGGCGATCCTCAGGCCTTAATTTCTTCCTTCTATTCAGCCTTTTCGTTCCTTTTTGTGACATAGTGTCCATGGTTTCCTAAAAACATCAAATACCAGAAACTTAAAGGTTTTCATCAGATATTGAGATAAAATAAGCATTTGAGGACATAATTTCTATTAAAATATAGCTCTGAGTGAGTCTAATTTGTTGAATCATCATTACCCCCAACTTAAGCTTTTGCTTGTCCTCAAGCAAACTCAAGTTCAGCCGTTCAAAAAGGGTGTCTCAAAAAGTGTTACACAAGACTCAAGCATGAATGCACACAACAAGACTCAATTTACTTATGCAAAGATCAATTGTACACTCAAAGATTCAAGTTATGACTCACCAATATCAACGAATCTCATGCTCAAAATACTTGCTTTCAAGTGCAAGTTCAAGCTCAACTATAGTGTTCAAATTCCCTCACAGAAAGAATGATTCCATATTCACACAATGGTTTCATAGTTTAAATCGTTGGAATCAAATGCAACACTCACACTCATAAAGAAGAACATAGTGCATTCTTTCACCCATAGGTTTGCTCGTATTTTCCAATCAACATTTGTTTCAGCTCAATCAAGATCAAAAAGGTCTTTTTAAGGCTTGTAATGAGGCTGAGTGCAAAGGTATGGTCATTTAGTCTCAGTAAATTTCATCGTCATGAGATGTGGTGCTCGCAACACTTCCTTTCCTTTCTCCTTCATCGTTTTCATCAGTGCTTATAAGTCATCCTATTATTTACCTTCTATAAATTGTATGGGAACCCCCTTTCATTTTTCAACTTTATTCAGAACTTTTCTTTTTCATTCTCTTTCTTTCTTTATTTTATTTTATATAGAGGGGTTCCATTTTCCTTAAAACCATGGGTGGGAGGGACTTTCCTGCACTTCTTGACTTTCCCTTTTCTTTTCACCACACCTCCAACTTAGGCTTTTGGCTTAAGTTGGCTATTCAAACTAACCACAACTTCATGAGGATTATGGGTGATGGATTAAGAAAGATTTAGTTTTCATCAAGTTTTCTTCCAAGGAAAGTTAAGGCTCAAGGGGTGTTCAAGAGAGAATCACACTCACAAGGTAGGTCACAAAAGAGGTATATGTTAAATTGGTTCACACTCTTCGAAGTTGCCTAAGATCACATCAAGAGATAGCATTACTTAGTTGGCCAAACTAACGGGGCAAATTCTAGGATCTATCATGCTTAGTTCACAGGTAAGCTCATAACACTAGGCATTGACACTATAAATCAAACAAGACTCCACACTTTCGCTAGTGTGCAATGATCATCACAAGAGAAATAATTTGATACAAGGTTAGTCATAACGATATGGAAAGAGTCCACATATTGTCTATGTAACTTCACTTGTCCTCATCGTAGCCGTACATTCATGTTCGTTCAATTGTATGCACTATTCAAGTCATCGGTATTGATCGAAACTGAGACTCAAATTTTGCAAAAGTACAGCTATGTTCAACACACGAGGGGTGGCAAAAATGTGCGAAAAATTAAAAATATTTTTCGAAAGGGTCAAAATCATATTGCAATGTAAAAACATCCACAAAAAGCAGTATTTTAACACAATGATTACTCAAAGCCCATATACATAAGCAAAAACACGAGTAACAAATAGCGCACAAAAGGTGGGCATCACCCCACCATAATTAAAAGTAATTTGTTCTCAAATGCAATTAACACAGAATCTGAAATGTAAAATAAAGAAAGACAGAGAGGGAGGTAAAGAGATGATCCTGGCTAATCGGTCGCTCCATCTGTCTGGACTTCAGTACCCAGAGTGACCTCCAGAAGGACTAGCTCTACTAGATCCAGCAACATGTGCTAAGGAAGCCTGCACAACAACATCTATCATGATTGCTTCCGTCTTAGTCAGGTTTTCATCTGCAGCTCCCTCAGTTTCTTCATGCATCTCTTTATCAGTCTCTGCGTCTAACATAGGGTCGGCTATCTACTTTGCTCTATCCCCATGTCTAGTGGTTGTCTGAGGTATCTCAAGCATGTCTGCAATCTCCATTGTTCCAAAGACTGTGGACACATCGGTGGACTTTAGATAGTCTACATCTTTTTGCAGTTTAACAATGGCAACTTTCAAAGCTGTCACCTCCTCTGTGGACCCTTGGTTGTGTTCACACACCGCTATCTTGGCTGCTAGGGTGTCAATGGTAGTGCTTAGAGGTGTCACAACATCAGTTAGGGCAATATGAATCATGACTGGAATAGAGGCCTCTAGACTAGAAGCCCGACGATCAGCTCAAAAAGGACCAGTTGTCCCATCCGTAGTAGGGAAGCTTGTGTGAGTGGAAGCCGGGAAACAACAGTAACAGTAGTAGGTCTTAGTGATCGTGAAGAACCTGGAGTATTAGCGGGAGTAACAGTGGAAATGGATGTACCTGAAGACTCAGGGGCTATAGTAGGAAGATGTGCCTCTGCAGGCGATGATTTTGTGTTTACTAACTCCTCCGATGCTTCCTTTTTCTTTTATGCTTGATCCTTAAGGTACTCGGCTTTGCTCCTCCGAATATTAGTAGAGGCTGTGGACATCACTTCCACATCCTTCTTGACATCTCGAGGTACCCGGGCTCATTTGCATATTTTTGTGACCAAGACTAGGAATGGAAGTGACGTTCAACTCTGTCTTGCACGCATGAGTATCTCTGAAGCAATGATAGTACCCAAGTTTATCTAAGTTTCTTCTATGACACAACCCAAGCAAGCTACCTTGGCAAAGCAAAGAATCGACTTATTTTGGGATGGCATAATTGTGCGGCTGATAAAATAGAACCAAAACCTTGTGTCTATGTTTAGTTCTTTCTTTTCAATTGGAACTCCTTCCGCCGATCACTTTGGAGTCTCATCTGAAATTAGTGGGGATAACCACTTTTTGAGATCATCCAGCTTCTTTGTTCTGATCAAATACTGGCAGTGATCCCCAATATTCGTGGACATGCCCAAGACTGCGTTGATTTCTTCACTATCACACTTCACTTTCCTGCCTCTAACAACAACATAGTCAACTTATTTGAGGGCTGCTACTAGATGATTTTGTTGGGGTATTAGTGCACTGTATGCACTTAGAACTCTCTTACCCAGCTTGGAATATACGGGCCATGGGGTTTGGTGATGATTAGGAACTTGTGGTATCTCAGACACTCCATTATCTCTAGGTGCTTGTCTATAACCCTGTCTATGGACATACGCTTTTCCTTTAGAATTGTCCTTAGCCCCTCAGCCTTTACTCGGTTTATTGATTCAGGCAGAGGAACGTGTACTGGAGGTGTCAATACCATTTCCTGCTTTGGACTTAGAGGTGTAATAGTGGTAGGCTGGGGAGTCCTGGCCCTGGATGGATCATTCAGCTTCCTAGTTTGCCGTTCAGCCCTCTATGCTATTAACAGATCATCCTCATCAGGGCCCACAACTTTCCTCTCAGATTGGTTGGGGTCATTTCTATAAAGGCCATCATTGTCAGTGCTTGCATTTGATAATTCAAGGGTCTTGTGTTTTCCCTTTCCCTTTTCACCAGTTATGGAAAGTTTAGCAACCTTGCTTTTGAATGCATTTGCATCCTTGTTGATTGTAATCCCTTTTGTTTTACCTTGGGGTAGCTTGCTTGTTCCTGCAACTTTAGATCTAGCCATTTCTGCAAAGAATTCAGAAGAAGTTAAAATAACTAGATCAAATTCAGAGGGGAATGACTGCAGAAAAACTCGCCGAATAGTTCGCCGAGTCGCCAATTGCTTTGGTGAGCAACATTTTATCCGTTGAAGGATACAATGCGAAAAGGTTCGGGTGTGCATACAGAGGGCGACCAAGGATACTTTTGGCAGGTCACCGAATGCATTTGGCGATCAGATATTTCTGGCAAAAAGTTACAGAACACTCATCACAAGTAGCATGAAATTAAAGGCGAGATGGAGTCATTTGGCGACTCGCCAAGAGATTAGGAGAGCTCGCCTCAGCACGTCGTATGGTCTAAAGTTATCAGAAAGGCACAACACACGACATAGAATAGAATTACTTGCAGTGAGAGTATAAATATCACAATTAAGTGCAGCATTTGGAGAACCAATCTTTTAGGCAGATTAAGTCAAGACTGTGATGCTAGGCAGCAGGTTAGTACAGATCCAAGCGCTACTAAAGCATCTAGAATACTTACGAGGTGCAAAAATTCTAAAAATACTAAGTAGGTGTGACTTTGTGAAAATCGAGAGTGAGAGAATATGAGAAAGAGTGAAAGTCAAGACCCGTGGCTTTATAAAAACCATCCAGATCTCACCCATTCGGCGACATTAGTTGAATTTTCTCCGCTACTCGGTGATCCGCAGAGTGTTTACCTACCTCGTCGAGTTTTATGGGACCCTCAATTAAAGTAAGGATCCAAACGACGGTCTTTGTTGGGGTCGGCAATTCGCCAATTGAACTTGTGTAATTCATCCTGTACTTTTCACAAACTTTCCAATCCTACAAAATCAAAACCCCCTTATTTTAAAAATAACATAATTAAAGCAGTTAAGGGTTTTGGGTTGCCTCCCAAACTGCGCCTTAGTTAACTTTGTGGCACGACGCGGGTTAACATCTTCTTCGTGCCTGATGGAGATGAGGCATCACATGACCCAAGAGGGTTTCAATTAGCTGGATAGATTTAGAGTGAGAACCGATCATCTGATTTAGCACTTCTACATTTTCTCTAATCTCTTCTAACACGCTATCTTGCTCATTTAGCTTTTGGAGAATGGTCGATAACATATCCTTGACACATCTATTTTCAATGTCCATATATCCTCCCTACTCAGTAGGTAGTATGCATTTGCTCTTCTTTTTGGACATCACACCTCCAATTCCTCGACCTTTCGGGTAAAGTTATCCATCTGACCCAGCAATATGTTCAATTGCAGGTCCCTCTCAGTATACTTGTTGGTTTTATCCACAAGGTCAAGGAATTTGGCTACAGTCCCATAGGAGTATCTCTCAAGGCCACGTGGGATAAGTCAATCAATTAATCCTTTGTTACCAGGATTTAGACACATATAGAAGCATTTCAATAGAACCAGATTGAGGATCTCATGAGTTGGGTATTGTATCAATAGCGACTCAAGAAAAAGTTCTCCTTCTAGATGCTTAAAGGTCAGGATGCGATCCCTGAACCTCATCATTTCTATTGGAAGGTGCTCCATTGGGTCACCATCTTCATCAGGTATACACATTATCATGTCTCAACACACAAACAAGCTAGACAAAACTAAGAGTTAAGTAAGTAAACTACACTTAAGAAGAACAAAACACCACTCCCCGGTAGCGGCTAAACAAGGATTTCTAAATATTGAGAGGGAATCCTTAAGATGTAACGAGCATATGGTTAAGCTAAATTATTGGGTACATGCTTGCGATATCAAATTTATAGAGTAATAGTGACTAGGCTAAGCTTTATATGGGAATAAGTTCTCTATCGAGAAACTTACCCCGTATCAAATGGGTTCCACTTGGACACCCACTTGCCGCATTAAGACTAGACTATGCCTTACCCCACTCACTCTCCCGAGTTGAATGTTAGGATATGGGACTAGGGTTCACTCTCTCAAGATGAACCTCATGTCAACCCACTTCTTAGGCCATCAATCTAGTAGTCTTGGTTTCGCGATTTCTCCCTCGAGCAAGCCGAAAATACATCAATAAACTTGTATTTGAAACTACAGATTTCTTATATTCATCCACAACTACTAGACGAAATCACCATTAAACTACATCTAAACTATAAGCAAACAAGACCTAACAACAATCTTAACCCATATTCGCTAAATCACACCGTAAGAATGGGGGTTTTTAGCCACAAATCAAGAGATAGAAATTTATACCTAAATGAGGTTGCATTCAAATGGGTATGAAGATTTAAGTCTTGTTACAGGCCAAGAATGAAGAAATAAAGACACCCAAGTCCAAATCCTTGGAGATGAAACTCTCTTCTTCTTAAAGTTTCCAAAATCCTCTCGAATCTAGAGAAAAAAAAATCAAAATCTACTATTCTATAAGTGAAAATTATAATAAAAGTTCCACACTAAAACTAAAACTCTAACTAATATTTATAGTTATCATAGAATTGTGCTGCAGCGAATCATTCGGCGTCAGCAGTCGAAATCATCGATCAACTTGACGATTCACCCTTGGGTGTAGTTCATCGCTGTCTTGTACCAACATTCAATATCGTTGTGCTCTGGACCATTGGGTGGCATGGTACTACTACGCGGAACTGCTTGGCGATGCACCGACTACTCCTTTTTTCCACTGACTTGATCCTTTTCTTCAGGGCTCAGTACACTGGAACAAAAGGCGAAGTAAGACTCTTTGGCAATTCGCCAAGTGGACTCGGTGATCCTTCGTCCTTCATTTCTTCGTTCTTTTCAGCCTTTTCGTTCCTTTATGCGACATAGTGTCCATGCTTTCCTAAAAATTTCAAATACCTGAAACTTAAAGGTTTTCATTAGATATTGAGATAAAATAAGCATTTGAGGACACAATTTCTATTAAAATATATCTCTGAATGAGTCCAATTTGTGGAATCATCAGATGTGCAGGTTGAAAATTCAACGTTTGGGAGAAATAGCCGAATGGATGAGCTCAAAACCCCTTTCTGCAAATCACAGAGTGGATTGGCGAGCTACATGTGGATCGTCTTTTTGACCAACCAAATGGCTGGAGTTCTGGTAACTTCATTGGGCAAAGTGCCATTCGGTGTGTCGTCGAATGTGTTTCCTACATAGGAAACGATCGTCGATAGAAGCGCGAACTGAAGAGTCACAAGGCTTCTAAACGTTTGAAATTCTAAACTCCTCTTTATTTTGTATTTTTCAACTATTGTAATCTTTCAAGTTCATATTAGATCATAGATTTTGTTAAGTTTTTGTGTGGGTGTCATTGCAAGGTTGGAATTCATGTGTTGCTTGTTTTAGCTTTTGCCCAAGTCATTTATTTGTCTACTTGTGAGGTTGGTATCCTATATTCTCTTTAATATCTTGCAATATTCTAAGTGTGTTGGCATAATTGTTAGATCTATCATATACTTTTGTGTGCTTAATAGATTTTGAACTTTGGGTTGTTAATTAAACTTATTAGATTTCATGTTTAGCCAACCTTAGTTTGACCCCCATGTTTAAATTACTTAAAATTGTGGGCTTGTGGTTGTAGCATAATGTGTTTGGTGTGGGTGAAGTGTGAGTAGCCTGAATTGAATTAAACTACTTAATTTTCCCAATACTAGATTGGGTGACGTCGTTCTTAAGGGAAAAAGATGTTAATTGGTCAATTCTAGGTAATTTGGGGGAAGTCTGAGTACTCTGGGTTTGTAATGAATTGGACTAGGAATTAATTGCATATTATAGGGCTTTAATTTGGCTATTGTCAGTTGTGCATTGAAAATTGGGGGTCGGGATAAAAATATGTCACGGGAGGTTCTTCGGTGAGCTTAGTTGAGCTCACGGAATGACTCGGCAGTTCGCCAACTAACCTCTTACATCGCCCTTCGTGTCTTAAAATTTAGCACTTCGATTCGTCAAATTTGGCGATACGCTTGCGGTCACCGAATTTACTAGGCGACTCGTCGAATGCCTTTATTATCTCCTTTTTGCAGCCCTTATTGTTGGAAATCATTATGTGATATTGGGCGAGCTACCTTTGGCTCGCTAATCAAGTTTGGCATTTCGCCAAACGACGTTGTACCTCACCAATTTGTGCTGATTTTCTTACATTTTTGCTTTGTAACTTTCAGCAAGCCTTGAACTCGTCGATTCACTGAGTTGATCGGAGAGTGTTCCTGTAATTTTTAATATTGATACTTCAATAACCCTTTGCTACCGTATTTGTTTGATTTTTGTTATCTTGCAGATATTGCTGGACCCATGGTTCTTGGGAAAAATCAACCACCATGAAAGAAAGAAAAAATAGTAGTCATTACCCGAACCATCATTATTTAGGAGAAACAAAATTCAGGAAATTATAGGTCACTGTCCCGCCAGGGCGGGCCAAATGCTGCTAGGGCGGCAGCGCCAAGGGGGGTAAGTTGGCGCCAGAGCAGAATAGGCGAGGCAACACATAAATAACGCGAAATCTTATTTTCTCCTCCTTCCTAAAATACCTAATTTAGTCTTAGACCACCTTAGGAACCCCCAAAAAGTTGTTGCAAGCTTGGGAAGAAGGGAGAGAGAGATTTTTAGAGTGAAGTTGTCAATGGATTGTGAATTTTTGATCAAGATTACTATCAAAAATTTCCACAAACAAGAATCAATGACCAAAAACTCTGTGCAACTGCTTGGTGCTTAGGTAGGCTAGGTTTTATGACTTGAGTATTTTAAATCTGTGCTCACTGCATAATATATGTGAATCAATGGTACGATTTATGCATAGGCCTTCGTGCACTAAATGATTTATGATTTAAACCCTAGAAAGAAGCCTTAAACAATGAATTAGGGTTGAGTATGGTCAAATTTAGGGTTTGCATGAGGTGTGTTGATGAATAATCCATTGTGAGGGTGTTGATTCCATGATTTAGTGATGTATGTTGTTCTTGCTTCATTGTGATACGTGTAGGTATATGGATATTGTATTGTTGATCACGTTTGTTATAAATAGGGATAAATGAATGACGAATGCCATAAATCATGAATTGTTTATATGATTGCGAGGATATACCTGTGAGCTGTGATTGATGATTGTGGTGTGATAAATGGATCGGTTTCCACGTTCCGGCATAACTAACTTGGATCAGTTGCTGATATAACGTGAGTTACAATATTGCTCGTACATTTCACTTACAAGTTGTGTATGTCTAAGGCCTTTTTGTATTAGTTTTTATGTGTTTTTATCATATTTTACAGGAAAGATGTTCAGACGCGGAAGTAAAGAGACAACTGAAAGAAATGCAGAAAAAGGCATCTACGGAGGTGATCTACGAACTGTAGATCCATTGATGCTCCGTAGAGAGTGGCCGTAGATCAGCAGGCAAGGCATGGAAGGCAAATCAGGGAAATCTAACCAAGTGTGGAACCATGGTGACCATTGATGGTCCGTAGATTGATCTATGTACCAAACTGTTGATCCGCAGATTGATACTGCGAGAGATCCAGTGCCTGATTTTTGAAGATTCTAAGTGTGGAGCTACAAAGGGAGATTGACGGACAGTAGATTGATCTACGCTCCGTACTGCAGTTTTGTCGTTCGCTTTAGAGAAGCTAATCTTTGGAAGCTGAAATATTTTCTAAGTCCTGACTGATGGAAGGGAATCACGGACCGTAGATCCATTGCCGGTCCGTGAGTCAGTCTCGTGGAACGAAGACGCGTGCCTGAACAAATTTCCTTATTTTATTTCCCTTTTAATTTAGGACTTGTTTTCTATAAATAGGGCATGTAAATCTCATTTTTGGGGGTTAGAATTTATTACTTTTGTTCTAGTTCTTGATTTGGGAGTTTAACTTGCAACTGTAACAATTCTTAATTTCTTAAGTTCGTTTTGAAGATTTTGGTGTTGCAATACAAGTTGAATTTCTGGGTTTATTATTATTCTTACGTAAGTTCATAATTCTTTCGTCTAAACCAATGAATTGTGTTCATATAATTATGGGTAACTAAACTCCACAACTAGGGTTGTGGGAACCATGAGCAATTAACAAAGTATGAATAGTAAATAAACAATTCTTGAATAGTGTTATTGCATGCATTGATAAGTCTTTCATTTAGAAGTCTTTTTAACGAGAGCACGCGTTAGAAGTTAATCAACAAGAAAAGAATTATCACCATAGATTTAGTGTGATACTATCTCATAGGCTAGTGTCGATTGGTGCGAAGTAATAACTAAGCTACAGATCGATGTGATGTTTAATATGAGGTAAAGGTAAAGGTTAGTAAATTATACACACGTAGCCGGACCAAGGTGCGGGGTGAAATTCTCTAGATGCCGAACCAAGGATTTAGAGATACCTAACTTATCACTTTTCATGTAGTACACTAGGAAAAAATTGCTATTACTAGGATTACTGCGTTATGAGCTTGTGGGGAACACATCTACCCTAGTTGATTTCTCATCTTGATAACAACCAAAATTGACTTTTGTTTACTGATTAATTACTAAATTATTATAATTTGTTTCACAAAATCCCCCCCCTTTAATTACTTGTTTCTGGAAGTAATTTGACCAAACAAATATAATTGTTGGTTAAAGTTAAGTCTATACCATTTTCCTCGTGGGATAGACCCCAACCTACAAGTTGGGTTCTTTACTTGATAACGATCGCCTATGCTTCTTTAGGGAGGTGTAATTTGAGCATATCAAATTTTTTTGCCACGTTCCGGCATAACTAACTTGGATCGGTTGCCACGTTCCAGCATTACTTTGGGATTGGTTGCCACATTCTAGCATAATTATTGGATCGGGTACCACGTTCCGATATGCTAACAGTTTGGATGTGGGTTCCATGAGAGGACCAATGATGTGATATAATTATGTATCTTAAGAAATGTGAAGTTATTCATAAGTGTCGTTGATATTGCATATGGTTGATATGTGCATGTGAGTATATTGTAGTACTGACTTATATATGTTGCACTTAGTAGGTACATGTTATGACGACTTAGATTTGATTGTTCTTGTGTTGAGCGAGTTGTTTGGGTATAGTGGAAGGGCAAATTGTTCAAGGGGCGAGTAATAGATAGCAAGGGCTGTTCGTGTGTTGTAATGGCGAGAAGAAGAGGTAGAGTATGTAATGAAATATCTTAGGTGGATTTCACCTTGGGGAAATAGATGGGGTTTAGTGGTAGGAAAGCTTGATCTAATGTATTATGTGACCATGGTTGGCTAATGTGACGAGAAAGTAAGGGTATGACGTGAGCGGTTATTTGAAATACAACGTGGTGGTTTTTGGGGGACGCTTAATGTTTTAGAATGGTTAGGCCATGATCAAGTAATCGGTAAGTAAGTTGGTTGGGAAGGTGGTTAGTAGTCAGAGTACTAGTGTAATTTGGAGGTACTTCAAGAAATGGTAGAGGTGGATAAGCGAGTGGTTTATGTTATGATCTTACTAGTTGGTTCCTTATGTTATGTGGCGGGCGTTGGGTTGACCGATGATGCCTACCAGTACGTGTGTTTTGTACTGATACTACTCTTGCTATGTCTTTTGACATAGTCTGGATGAAGGTTGGTGACGTTTCATTAGGTGAAGACGAAGAAATTCTCCAACAACTTCTATTCTTCGTTCCGCGTGTTGGGAGCTGTGTCTTTTGTCTATCTTCCAGATGTACTCTTAGTAGATCCTGTACGTGTTTAGACTAGATCCTTTGGAGTTGTTAATTACTTTACAAGTTTTAGTCAAAAGAGTGTCTAAAGTTATTATTTATAAAAACCACATTCTTATATTTATCTCTGTTTTCTTTAAATAATCCATATGTTCAGCAGTTCCAGCTCGGACAGCATAGGTGTCTACTCCACCCACCTCACTACATCTGAATCGGACCGTGAGGAAGACACTGGGACACATCCCATATAAAAATGTTCAAAACTAAAATGAAAATATAAAAAAGTTATAAAAGGAAGCGGAAGTCTAATACACATGTCTTAAAAACCATTTAATACAATGGACTCCTTGGGACACATCCCATATAACAATGTTCAAAATTAAAATAAAAATGAACATAAAAATGTAGTGATCATATCCTCGAATGCTATGAGGACTCACCAATCTTCAATCTTGCCTCTACTATAGATCCTAGCCACGGGGATGAGAGTCGGGAATGCCGGAACCTACATTTTGATAAGACATGTAGGCAAGAGTATGTGTTTGTACAAAAATGTACTAAATAGTATATCTTTCTTAAACATATTATAACTTTCATAAACATCCACATAAACATAAGAGTTAGACAACATAATTCATAAGGCATAATAAATGCACACAATATATCATTTCACATGTAAGAAGTACTTCTTCAAGTAACCTCAATTCATACTTAGCCAATTCACCACTAGTCTTACTCATCATAGAAGGCAAACTCAAGCAATGATCCAAGCTCATCACCTATCATAACATGTTCTAGCTTATCTTTTATATACATGGGTAATTGCCTCTTGCCTCACTATAAAGGAACATGAATAGTCGCCTCTTGTCCAACTTACTATGGGATCATGGGTAGTCACCTCTATTCCCTTTCTTTAGGTTCATGGGTAGTCTCCTCTATGTCCAACATCATGTGAAATGGGTACTCGCCTCTTGTCTTTCTAGAAAGGAACATGGGTACTTGCCTCATATCCAAGTCACATTATAGGAAAGTGTGTAGTTGCCTCTTGTTCAACTTAAAGGAATAAGGTATATCACCACTTATTCTATTCTAAGGAATATAGGTAATCACCTCATACCGTTCTCGTTTGGAGGTCAAGGGTAATCGCCTCTAGCCTCCTCAATTTCACAGTCTTTAGCTTAGATTCATTTTAGGTGAGCAATCCTTTCAACCTAGAATAATTCAATGTGTGACAACCTTTCACATTCATGCATAAGCATATCATGTGGGAATGATCCCTTCCACCACAATTACATCAATAATCAGCAAATCATCACATATGCTTCACTCTCAAAGAAATACATATCATAATCATCATATATGCTTCAGTCTCAAAACAATTCATAATGTACCTTAGTTAGCCTATATGTAGCACCCACATAGTTTAGTAGGCCAACTAGGGCTAAGTGTGAGGGCAACAAGAGCCAAGGCATAGGGCAAGAACCAAGGCCAAGGGACAAGCCCCAAGCAAAGGGCCAAGGTTGCCCCAAGGTTCCCTAGCACTTACCTACTTCACGACCACCACCACGGCTTGTGGTGTGGCTTGTAGTGTCTAAGGAAGTAGCTACCTTGAGCTTCCCAAGAATGGTTCACCTTCATGAGCCACTTCACGGCCAGTGGTGAAGACCACGGCTCGTAGGAAGGCTCGTAAAGATGCCTTACAGTATTTGAGGCCAAGACACTGATAGCATCCAAGGAAGCTCTACTCCATTGAAGGACAAGGATGAAGCTTTAGAAACTCCAAGGAGGCCCATAACAAGATCTCAAACCAAGGAGTTCAATGATAAGCTCAATGGGCTTCAATCGCTGATCCAAAGGTGTCTTATTGGGGAAGAAGAGTTCAAGCCCAAGGGAGAGGAATTGTCCAAATGCTATAATTATTTGGTGGCCCAAATTCAAGCCCAAGATGAGGAATTTTAAGGGCCATTTTCGTGCAAATAAGGTCAAGAAGAGTCCAAGAATCAGCCACAACAAGAGTTGCTTTCTGCCCAAGTTTTGAGAGAAGACTAGTCAAACTTTCCAAGATTGTCAAGATTCTTCTCCTAGTTGGGATTTACCTTATTTCTTTATTTATATATAGGTTATTAATATTTTCCTTAGTCTATTTATGGTCTCCTAAGTACCATTTAATGCTTTCCTAGAAATACTAAATTTTGTTCTTAGTTAGGTTACTTTATTTCCTTTCTAGAGTAGGATTCCTTGTAATTGTCTTTTTAGGGTTTGGCATAAGGGGTCTTGGACGTTTTTCCCCCCTTCTCCTATATATAGGAGTCCTTTTTATTCATTAAAGACAATTTAGATTGATATTAATAATATTTGAGAGAGTTCTTTGAACCTTTGTGACTTGTTCTTTGAGAATTTATCTTTAAACCTTTACTAGTTTCATAGTTTAAGGTATAAAGTAACTTCTTCTTGTGATATCTTTGGTTTCTTTTTGGTATTCTTTAGAAGGTGATTAGTTTCTACATACTAATTATTGTCTTTAGTTACTCATAAAGCGGTCAAGATCCGAATCTATCGTTTTGATTCGTTTTCTCAAGTAAAGGCGTTAAATTTCTTCCATAAATCTATACGTTGTTACTTGGATCTTTTCAAGGCCTTAGAACATCTAATCTTTGGAAATTCGTGGATCTTTCCTTCGAATTTCCCATATCTTTATTTAGTTTTTTTTGTTTCTTTTCTTTGTGCTTCCGCATTCTAATATTTAATTGTCTATTTGTGATCTCCCTTAACCTTGCTGTTATCAGACACCCTATCTTAGCCACTTCCCAAGGACCACAGTTCGTGTTAAGGACTATAGCTCGTGGAGCCTATAGTGGTGTCTGGCACTATGCTGCCCAGTGAGTGTTGTTTTGGTAAATTCCTATTTAACTGGAATGTAACACCCCTCAAAATGAAGTAGGATAAAGTAGAGCCTCACATGGGTCCTATGCAATAATAACTTGTTAAAATAATGAAGAATAGCCTTTTTAGTCAGTTTTAAAGAGTTTGGAAGTTAAACGTCAAGAGATGACCAAGACGTTCGGAAACTAGTCTTTTACGTGTTGGTGTGTTCTAGTATGTTGTTCATGTTTCTATGTGTTGTTTGGAGTCTAAACTCAGTGGAGGTGACCCTAGTGTCTTAATAAATGTTTTTAGGGTCAAAACGTTCGGGTACGACTCCCCGGGACCACCCTAAGGGTCCTCGAGGAGGACCCCAACCCTGGGCCAAGCAGGCTGCCAAGACAGCTTGAAGTTGTTCTTGGAGGGAGTGGCTCCGCGTCGCGGACCTGCTCCACTAATGGCCAAAAAGTGGCTCTGCATCGCAGAGACATCGCGGACTCTACTGTCTCAAATTTAATTTCCAAAAATCTTGTGGGATCACCTCCGCATTGCGAACTTGTTTCCCGACGAAATCTGCAAAAATAAAACTCAAGTTTGACTTGTTTAAAAAGGTCCAACTAAGTGAGGGCTAGTTTGGGTACTTTGGGTTATTATTTTTTTAACTGTGTTTAAGTATTTTAAAGGTATTAAAACATTTAAGAGGTATTTTCGAATTCATTCTTGCAAAATCAAAACCACAAAGTTCTTTCTCTCTCTAAAGTTCTCTCAAGTTCAAGGAAGAAGAAGGTGGAGAGCTAGGGTTTCAATTGAGGGTTCCCTTCCACCAAATTTCGTTGAGATTTCATCAATTGAGGTATGGTGGCTCTTCATCTAGGACTCATCTTCATCCTAGAGTCAATTTCAAAGGATTTTACAATGTTTTCAAAAAGTGACTAAAAGCTTTGCTTTTGAATTCTATCAAGGGTTCTTGCATGAAAATGATTTGAAACGTTTGGGTATGGATTAATTGATGTTTGTTTGTGGTTTTTGAATGAAATACTACATGAACCCTTGTCTTCTACAAAACCATAAACTTTGCTATGAAGTGGGTCTAGTTCTATAAATTCAAACTTGATGGAATTATGTGTAAAGTAAATGGTATTGATATCTCTTGTGTTGTTTAATGTTTATTTATGATTAATTGTTGATAATGGATGAATTAAGGGTGGTAAGCCTTATGGGTGAAGTATTGGTGATTTTGGCTATGGCTTTGGATTATGGTAAGAAGCCTTGAACTCTCTTATTGAATTGATTGTTGTTGGTACGTAGGATCCACCTTTGGTGGAAGTGTTATATGTTATTCTTGTGTGGTATTATAGTGAATTGTAGCCATGAAGGCATTGGTGAAGTTGATGTATAATGTGGGAATATTGCATTATTGTGAATTGAGGTCATGAATGGCATTATATGAGTGTTATTACATTGTTGTATTATTATACACATATGAGGCTATATGTAAAGTCCTATATGAAGCTATATGTAAAGTTTGTGTGAAGCCATAATGTTAAGATGTTCTAATGGTATTAATGTGATATTGTATAAAGTGTTATTATGCTAATGTGAAAGCATGTTTCTCTTGAAATGGTCATATGTGGTGATGATGGACTATGATGAGTCTCTATAAGATGATGTTGTAGATCATATGCTAGACTTGAGTATCTTGTCTTCTTTCATGAAAGCTTGATTATGTATATGAGTATATGAATGTTTGGTTGGGCTATGACTTAGTAATGGAGCTCTTCCTATAAATGCTAAAAGAGGAATTCTAGGTCAAGACTTGAATTGGTAAGACTTAAGCATAGTGCCTTTTCATGAGTCTAGCTTTCCTAAGTAAATGTATAACCTTGAAGGATAGGCCTTAGGGCGATGTTCCCTTCTTGAGTGAAATGATAGACTTAGAGATGGATGGAGCCGGAATGGCATGAGAATCCTTATCTAAGAAAGTCAAATGAGCTATCCTTATGAACCTAGATTAGCTATGACTATGAAATGGGGCCTTTCTTGGGAAGAGGTACTATGAGTTGGTTGAACTAGAAAAGGAACCCTCTCTATACATATGTGATTGAATACTCTATGGAAACCAAGGCTAAGCACCGAGTGGATGTGGTTAGGATGGTGGCCTAGTTGAGCATGAGATTAGGCACAATGAACATCCTTGGACATCTCTTAAACCATGTGCCAACATGGGTTGATTTTAGTTCTACCCTTGGCAAGTAGAACAACCTCCACAGAGTAGGATAGACTCCGGATTCCATACCTTGCTAGTATGGTCTATGTCGGTTAAGGCCTATTTCCATCAGATGGGATGTGCACTCTAGTATTGGATAGGTTCTACAATGTGTAGGTAGTAGTATGAGATGCTATCTACACATGGCACGAGTAGGCTTAGAAGATACTAAAGATTCCCTAAGCCTTAGGGCTATTATGTGATTGTCCCCTATATGCTTTTGTGTCTCTTAAATGGTTTTATAAAGAATGTTGACTTAGTATGTTATAATGTAATGATAAAACCCTTGTCTATGGTAACTCTTACGAACACTTAGGTGTACATGAAGAGGTTGTATGGACGGTCACTTCATTATTCACTGAAGTGTGACTTAGGGTGACTTGAGATAGAGGCTTAAATGCTAATGAAGGACTTACTTTGATATCTGGTTTAAGTATGGTACACTTGTGTTAATTGAGTTGTAAATGATGTGAATATGGTCTTAATTGTGAATGGTGACTTGAAATGTGGGTTTATGCTTGTGGTTGTAAAGGTTTGTTAAAGAAGGTCTTAAAAGCATACATTCCTTGTAAATGTCCATTGTGCATGTTTTCTTGCATGGTCATCATACTTAGTACTTATTGTACTAATTCCATATTTCTTTATTGTTACAAGTGTAGGTGGTGGAATGTGAAGAGATCTTTGAGGAAGCTTGGGATATTGACTCTTCTCAAGAAGCTTGGTATGTCCTCATATAATCGAGGACATAGTTGTTACCTTTCTAGTATTTCCACTTAGACATTGTATAAGACTTATATTTTTGCTGTAAAGGGGACGTATCCCTAAGATGTTCTATTCGTGTCTAAGATGGTACATGAGACTTAGAAATTATACTTCGTTACATTTGAAAGATTTTATGAGTATTATGAATTTGTTTTAAAAAGTGTTTAAATTCCTTACGGTTTTTATTACCGAATGCGATGAATGAATGCTAAGAGGCTTGTATTAGACCTCTAAGAGGTCGAGTACGCATGTTATGACTTGGGGGTGCTCCCGGGTCGTTACAGGGAATAAGGTCAGGTCGTTTTGTATGGTCTTAGTACACTTATATGAGCTATTATAGTCCCCTTAAACTCACCATTCAACTCATTATTTCCAAAAAAAAACCCCAAAAAGAATCCCAAGTTCATCTTCTCAAATATTCTCTCTCTAGAAAGTGAAGAAGAATAGAGTCAAGCTAGGTCAAGTCAGGTCACCATTATTTCAAGCTTGGTAGGCTTTGAATCCAAGGTATGAAAGCTTATTTATCTATGGGTTCTTCAATCCATGGAGCCCCTATAATTCCCCCAATTTGATGAATAATTCCCCAACTCAAGTTAGGGTTTATTCCAATGTTGTGGATTATGTTGGTTATGGATCTAATTTAGTGGATATTAATTGATTATGATTTAATTAGTAGTGAATCATGTAATTATGATGAAATTACATGTTTTCCATGTATAACCCTAGTTTAATTGATGAAATTGAAGTAATGTGGGTTTATGCCTTGAAGAGGAAAATTGAGGATTTAGAGATAATCTTCTAGGATTGATGATATGTGTAATAATTGCTTGAGAATGAAAGCATATAGACATGAATTTAATTAGATTAAAGTATATGTGATGGATCATGACAAGTAATGCTTGAGATTTAGCCTTTATGATAATATATAACTAGAATTGCTTAAGAATGAAGCATGTGATTAGAATGTCTCCTGATCTAGGCCTTTATGAGGATTGTAAGAAGTAATGCTTTGAGAGTAAGGCTTGTAGTGATGCATGTTGATTCCTATGGCTTTGAGAGTAAAGCTAGTGTGTTGAATTATGAACGTTAGGTCTTTGAGAGTAAGGTTTGCATGAGGATGGAAGACTATATATAAAGTTGTTGTGGAAGAACTTTACCCACCCAATCTACCTTATGAATGTTTGATTGTATGATGTGATAGAATCACTTGAGTTATGATAGTATCGATGTCTAATGTTAGAATTCTAGATGTTATGATTGAAAGAGAGACTTGAACCTCAAGGAGGTAAAGTATGAGATTATGCTTGTTTTATGAAGTTTATGTAAATATTTTAATGAAGCTTCGAGAGTGAAGTGTTATTCATTATGATTAGGTTATTGTTGTGGGCTGATTGAAAGGTTGTTCTCACATAGTAAGGGTTCTAGGGTTGAAAAGCTTTTCCACTTAATTGAACCAAAGGCAAAAGAGCCTTCATAATTAGAACATGGATGATGATAGTTGCTCAGGCATGGTCTAAAGAGTTAATCTAATGAATTAAATTGGATTGGTTGTCAAGGTCATCTTTCCATGAGACTTGAGTCAAAGTTGAGACTTAATAACTATCTTGTGTGATTTAGGCCTAGCACCGAGTGGATATTGAAATGAGATGGAGGCTCACACCTAGTTGAGTCCGGGCATCTGAAATGGGAACTCTCACCAAGTATAGGGCGGGTTTCCCAAAGCATGTCTCATGAGATGGAGTCTTTCACCAAGAGGAGTGTGGGTTCCTAGGTCAAACCACGACTCGTGGATAGCCTCCGTTTGTCATGGCCAGCAAAACCAAGCCTCAGCCATGAACCACGCTTGACCAGGACAGGGCGTGACCCAAACCACGGTACGTGGTTTGGAGTCGTTGGTCCCCACCTGGTATGCTCGTGTGGTTCGACCTTGGTGAGAATAGTTTGGTAAAATCATTATAAGTTAAGTTAAGTTGGGGGATGGTTATTTTAGGTTAATTAAAGTATTTTAAGAGTATTAAAAGCATTAAACTCTATTTTGCAACTCATTATTTCAAAACACCCCAAAGTTAGAAACCTCTCTTCTCCAAAAGCTCTCTCTAGATACCTACATTGGAGGTGAAGACTTCAAGCTTCCAAGGTCAAGACTTCATGTTTTTCAAGGGATTTTCATGGATTTCCTCCATTAAACGTATGGTTGGTCTTCAGCCTTGACTTAGTTTCTTTCAAGGAGACAATCTCAAAAGTGATTCCAAGTCTCCAATGTTTTCTCTAAAACCCTAGTTTTTAATCTATGCATGGGTTCGAGTCTAAATAATTTCCTAAAGCTTTATTACATTGATATATAAATGAATTGTGGATTTAAAGATGAATTAAGAAGATTTCTTCCTAGAACCCATGTTTTCCCCCAATTTCCTAAAATGTGATTTGTGATTGGGAGTTGATTGATTACGCAAGTATGTTGAATTGTTGATGCTTATATTGAATTAAGTGATTGAATCATGTCAATTTCATTACCTATTGTACTACCTTGGATTGATGGATTGATGTTGGTTCTTAGCCTTCAAGGGTAAGTTATGATCGAATTACATATTGAAGTAGAATTGTGCTTGATATATAGATCCACACGAAAGGTAGAGGTGTTTACTTACTATGTATATTGTGGTATTGAATTGATGGATATCTTCCTTGTACCTCTATAAATGAAGGATCTATGAATGATCATGACGTAAAGTATATGTGTGTGATTTCAATGAATATATAATGATCATATTTAGAATGTAAGTGTGTTATGATTGAATGTTATTTCTCAATTAACACCTATGAATGATGAGGATATATGTGAAAGTTTATTCTCACATACACACACGCACTCATGAATGACTAATGAATGAAGTTTCTATGATTATGTTAATGATGAAGTACATATTGAAAGGCTATTCTCAATTGTACTCTAATGAATGATAATGATTTGTTGTGAAAGGACTTTCTCACAATAAGGGGATTCTTAGGTGAAAGGCTATTCTTATCTTTGAATCTATGAGCTTTACAATGAATGAATGTTGGGTTTGGCATGGATTCCCATATGTTAGTTGAGGCCGGGTATCTAGTAGTAATCTCTTATCCCATAATAATGAATGAATGTCAAATACTCCGTGGGGAATAATGCTAAGCACCAAGTGGATATGGATCGAGATGGATACTCACACGTGAGTTGAGGTAGGGTATCTAGTAACAATCTCTTGAGATGGATGCAGATACGTTAGTTGAGGCGGGGTATCTAGTAGCAATCTCTGTATCCCATAACTATGTGCCGACATAGGTCTAGCTAGTGGATCCACCTAATCTATAAAAGAATGGTCCTACTTTAGGCAAGTAGGAATCCCTTATCCGGTTAAGGTGACACCGAGATTCCATGAATTACTCACATGGTCTATGTCGGTTAAGGCTTACCCCCACAAAGAATGTTAATGAACTATAGCTTCTTAAGAATGCACTACTTAGTGTGGGTGGTGTTATGGGACGGTATCTATGCATTGCACAAGTAGGCTTTGAGAGAGGTTGTGGCGTGTTAATTTATAATGTTAAGTGTAATTAATGTGCTCTTATGATGATGTTAATGAGAATGTTTCCTAAATGTCTAATAAATGAAGGTGCTTTTAATGTAATGAAGTTAATGAAGACTATTGACTTATTTGATTTATGTGAAGATGCATGCTATACTTAGATTATATTATGAGTTACTTCCTCGCCATGACTTAATGAATATGAATGTGCCTTGTCTATGGTGGCTTCAAGGAGTACTTAGTGTGAGTAGTAGTATGAGATGCTACTTATACATTGCATAAGTATGACTTAGAGTTTCCCTAGGTGATGGTCTTGATGTGTTGATATGACTTATGTAATCGTTATGTCTCTTGTGTATTAGTATTGTGTAAGGATGGAAAGGTTGAATGGTAAGTTCACATTTGGTGACCTTAAGGTGGTACTTTGGTATGGATGGTGGTATGGGAAGTTATCCATACATTGCACAAAGTATAACTTGAGGGTTACTTGGGGTGAAGGTTTAATGTGAAGATAAAGGTTTATACGATGATTATGTTCTAATGTGGTTTAAATGACTTGTATGTTGGTTGTGGTTGAATATTATGCCTCTTATTCTTATGTTCATGAAGTTTTATCAAAATGACATATATCATGACTTCCAAATAAAATGTCTATTTTAAGCATGTTTTTGCTTGGCTATCATACTTAGTACTTAATTGTGCGAACCCCATTCTCCTTCTATGTTTACTACTTGTGTAGGTTCCGGCAATTGAATGGTTTTCTCTAGTGAAGCTTGAACTTGAGTTCCCCAAGACTAAGTGGTATGTCCTCATAGATCGAGGACAAGTGTTTAGATGTTCCTTTCTTTTCATGTAATAGACTATTTTTAAGATTTCGATTGTAAAGGGCCGTGACCCTATTTTGTTTCAAGTATGTTGTTTAGATGGCCATGTGAAACGATAGACTTCCGCTTGCTTTTAATGTTTTCAATTGTTGGATTTATAAAAGAAAATTTTTATATTCTGCACTATTTCTATGTTTCTTATGCAATGAATATGCTATGAGGCTTGTATGAGACCCCTTCGGGGTCGAGTATGCCGTGTCACTTCAGGGGTGTAGCCTCGGGTTGTGACAATCATGGTTTCAGAGCACAATATTTTAGGAATGGTCTTTAGGGTTGATGTCTCACAAGCCACGTCTAGTAGAGTCTTGTTCATTGGTGTGAGTCGCGACACATCTATGAGCGAGAGGCTATAGGACGTTAGGAAGTTCAACTTCTTTTATATTCTTCAAGTCGTGCCATAGAGTTTAATTGTAGAATGTCTTTCTCTTATTCCTTATCTGATGGTCTTTAGGGTATGACCATTTGGAAGGCTTATGCTAGGAGGAGTGAGGGAGGAAGGTTGGTTGTGATGCCAATTATGGCTATGTTACTTGTTAGACTTGAGGTGATAGACTGTGAAGTTGTCTTTAGTATGAATGAGTTGCTTTATGGTTATGCTTAGATGATGGTAGAACCTGGCTTAGTTATGAGGAGTTTTGACGTATGTTGAAAGAGTTGATGAAAAGTGGTGTTCTAGAAATGCCTAGGTGTGTTGAATGAGTAGACTTCTCTAAGAAGGGTAGAAATGTAATTCACCTTGGTTTAGAATCATCTTGTGTGATGAGTGTGAAGGTTTGGTGATGAGTTGCTCTGACCTTAAAATGGAAAGAAGTGAAGTTTAAAAGAGCTTGTATAGGCTTACTCCCAAGTGGGGAGATAATGTGCTTAGATGGTAAGGCCTTTGAGTGTCCTTGATGTTCATGAGTTAGGCTTGCTTGGTAATCTCACCTTATGAGGTGTAGTGAGTTTGAGGAATTTAGACCCGGTGTGGTGGACTCATATGAGACCTTTAGTGGAGTTGGTAAGATTGTTTGTGAGCAAGAGTTGCTTAATGAGGACATTCATAGTTTAAAGGCATCGGTATGTTGATGGTTTCTTATAAGTTGTGAATATTGTATTGAGGTTCTTATGTTGTTTTTTCATGTTAGCATTAGTTGAGTTTACTCCTAAGTGGGGGATAGTATGTTTAATAGTAAGGTTGTTGAGAGTTTTGATATCCTTATCTCTTTCCTTTTATTACTATTCAAGCTTGAGACCAAGAGTTCCTTGTAGCTTGTTTCATGTTTTGTAGTCATGTGTGAATATGTGTTTCCATGGTCTCCTTATGTTATGCATGTTCTAGTTGAATTCTTATTATATGATAAAATGACTTTTCATGAATTATGTTCCACTTGTTGATATGCATTTAGTATGAGTTTTCTTTATGCTTCATGAGGTTGATTGTTGAACATGCCTAAATATGTTTTTATGAAGAAAATGCATAATGTGCTTAATGATTTGTGATGAGTATGATATGAGTTGCAGAAGGTAATGCCTCCAATGTAATGAGAAATGTTGAAGTTATGTTGCGTAAAGTGTTTGTAGATGTAATCCCTACCTTCTTGTGTTGCATTGAGCTTATTGATGCGGAGTTGATGTTTCCTTCTAGTTTTGTGCATTATTTATGATGTTGCATACATGATGGGCTGCTAGTCCTGAGTCGTTAACTACTTTATGTGTTTTAAGTGTCATTCAAGGATGAATGTTTCTAAGTGGGAGATAAATTAAAGACCCGTAAAACGAATAATTGAAACTAGAGCCTAGCTAGTGTGTCTTTAAGTTTGGGTTGAGCTTTGAAGTGGTTTAATGTTGTTCCGAGCTATGGTTGAGGGGTTAAGGGGTTAAACGCCAAGGTACAACTCCCCAAGGACCGCCCTAGGGGTCCTTGAGAAGGACCCTAAGCCTAACCCATAAGACCCCTTGAAACTAATAGGCTGCCCAATATTTGGTGAACCACGGAAGGGGACCACGCCGCATAGGTCAAACCATGACTCGTGCATAGCCTTTGTTTGTCATGGCCCCCAAAACCAAGCCTCAGCCACGAACCACGCTTGACCAGGACAGGGCATGACCCAAACCACGGTCCGTGGTTTGGAGTCGTTGGTCCTCACCTGATTTGCTGGTGTGGTTAGACCTTGGTGAGGGCAGTTTGGTAAAATCATTATAAGTTAAGTTAAGTTGGGGGATGGTTATTTTAGGTTAATTAAAGTATTTTAAGAGTATTAAAAGCATTAAACTCGATTTTGCAACTCAATATTTCAAAACACCCCAAAGTTAGAAACCTCTCTTCTCCAAAAGCTCTCTCTAGATACCTACATTGGAGGTGAAGACTTCAATCTTCCAAGGTCAAGACTTCAAGTTTTTCAAGGGATTTTCATGGATTTCCTCCATTAAAGGTATGGTGGTCTTCATCCTTGACTTAGTTTCTTTCAAGGAGCCAATCTCAAAAGTGATTCGAAGTCTCCAATGTTTTCTCTAAAACCCTAGTTTTTAATCTATGCATGGGTTCGATTCTAAATGATTTCCTAAAGTTTTATTACATTGATTTATGAATGAATTGTGGATTTAAAGATGAATTAAGAAGATTTCTTCCTAGAACCCATGTTTCCCCCAATTTCCTAAATTGTGATTTGTGATTAGGAGTTAATTGATTACGCAAGTATGTAGAATTGTTGATGCTTATATTGAATTAAGTGATTGAATCATGTCAATTTCATTATCTGTTGTACTACCTTGGATTCATGGATTGATGTTGGTTCTTAGCCTTGAAGGGTAAGTTATGATCGAATTACATATTGAAGTAGAATTGTGCTTCATATATAGATCCACTTGAAAGGTAGAGGTGTTTACTTACTTTGTATATTGTGGTATTGAATTGATGGATATCTTCATTGTACCTCTATATATGAAGGATCTATGAATGATCATGACGTAAAGTATATGTGTGTGATTTCAATGAATATATAATGATCATGTTTAGAATGTAAGTGTGTTATGATTGAATGTTATTTCTCAATTAACACCTATGAATGATGAGGATATATGTGAAAGTTTATTCTCACATACACACACTCATGAATGACTAATGAATGAAGTTTCTATGATTATGTTAATGATGAGGTACATATTGAAAGGCTATTCTCAATTGTACTCTAATGAATGATAATGACTTGTTGTGAAAGGACTTTCTCACAATAAGGGGATTCTTAGGTGAAAGACTATTCTCATCTTTGACTCTATGAGCTTTCCAATGAATGAATGTTGGGTTTGGGATGGATGCACATACGTTAGTTGAGGCGTGGTATCTAGTATCAATCTCCTATCCCATAATAATGAATAAATGTCATGAATGTCAAATACTTCGTGGGGAATAATGCTAAGCACCGAGTGGATATGGATCGAGATGGATAATCATATTTGAGTTGTCGTGGGGTATCTAGTAACAATCTCTTGAGATGGATGCCCATACGTTAGTTGATGCGGGGTATCTAGTAGCGATCTCCATATCCCATAACTATGTGCCCACATAGGTCTAGCTAGTGGATCCACCTAAGCTATAAAATAGTGATCCTACCTTTGGCAGGTAGGAATCCCTTATCCGGTGAGGGGGACACTAGGATTCCATGAATTGCTCACATGGTCTATGTCAGTTAAGGCTTAAGCAAGGTAGAGAAGAGATATACAAAGTAGAATGTAGAGATCATCTTATTCAAATTTCTTCAAGTATCTCTTAGATGGTGAATGACAATCATATTTATAGGTTGAAAAATCACTCTGAAAGTCACCATGTTAAATGTCATAAATAATAGATACAATTTGATTCATAGAACCTAGGGAATATATATACATGAATGTAAGTAGTTCATGATTAAGTAAATGGATAATTTAAAATTCAATTAATTTATAACCCTCCCCGTTGGATATCCATAGATAACATGCCTCTTTAAAAGCTTACTAGAAAATACAAAGTGGGAAAAAGCCTAGTGAAGGAAAAAGAGTACACACATCTCATAATACGCCTTGAGTGTTGCATCATTAAAAACCTTACTTGAAAAACCCATTTGAGACAAAACCATGGTTAAGGAAAAGAGTACAACACGTATTTCACTCCTCCTAATTAAAACTTTACTTGATATCTTGGGGACGACACATTTTAATGTTATATATCAATTTGTCAAAGATTGAAGTTGGCAATGCCTTAGTAAATAAATCTGCAAGATTATCACTTAAATTGATTGATTATACTTCTATCTCACCATTTTATTGAAGATCATGTGTAAAAAAGAACTTTGCTGAAATGTATTTCGTTCACTCTTCTTTGATGTATCCTTCTTCAATTAAGCTTACATGCAATATTATTTTCATACATGGTGATTAAACTATTCTTTTTAAAGAAAGCTACACATTTCATGGATATGAAATGTCTTTCTACGATCCAAAAATCGGACATGATGACAACTGTCTTATCCCACCGAGACAGGTCAGCCTTAACAAACGCCGATAAGGTTAATACGGAAGTAAGAACATGATAAGGAACTAAACATAACATAAACATGCATAAACAATGATATAACTCAAGTACTCCCCCCAAAACATGGTGTCACGTGTACAAGCCTCTAAGTATTACAGTAGATTCAAAGAAATACAATTCTGAATGTCTTTGTATCTAGAATATAACAAGGACATAATGAAAGAGTAAGTGATGTCCGCCGAGATTGACAAGAAACTATCTCATGAACTCTGAAAGCAAGCCTCAGACGAAGATGAGAAGGGGATGATCAAGGAGATCCATGCTCGTAACCTACACACGTGTAGAAAGCATGGGAATGAGTACCAAACAACAATGATACTCACAAGCATTTCTACTAACCCTAAGTAAATCAATACAAAATACATGTTCTCCCAACACTTCATCCGAGCCTACACATACTACAACATGCATAGAAATTAGACCAATCAAACCTAACGATTCACAGTTCATATAGCACATAACACAGATAATTACATCACAACATGCATCTGAACATATTCAAGTTATCATCACAGTCCTTCATATCCAAACAACCACAATGGTTATGACAAATCACTCATAAAGATCAAAGAACAATAATGATGTATAATGCAAGAAGTGCAAAGTCAAATATAGTGATGTACGTGTGTCCTAACGATACACACCTTCTGATACTTAGGTCGATACCCATGGAGAACTCATAAGGTCCATGTATCCATTAAACCATTTTCGTTTGGCATATCTTATCAGTCCAAATCATTTTCCTTCTACATCACCGAAATTATTTCCCTTCGGCATAAACATCAATCACTGAAACCATTTTCCTTCCGCACAAACATTAATCCAATAAATTTCATATCAATACACAATCCATACTCACAAAATCAGGACACATCATCAACTGTGAATCAGTATAACCATTCAAAACATCCACGACACATCATGCATTACTATAACGAGTTTACTTTATCCTAGTTTATCATTTACAAGTGAACAAGACTTACAAAACACTTCTCTAATTCTCATTACTCCCAAGTACACACAATAAGGCATACAATGTTCAATACACTTAACGAAGGGTCAACGATAGCATCCAAGGAAGCTCTACTCCATTGAAGGACAAGGATGAAGCTTTAGAAACTCCAAGGAGGCCCATAACAAGATCTCAAACCAAGGAGTTCAATGATAAGCTCAATGGGCTTCAATCGCTGATCCAAAGGTGTCTTATTGGGGAAGAAGAGTTCAAGCCCAAGGGAGAGGAATTCTCCAAATGCTATAATTATTTGGTGGCCCAAATTCAAGCCCAAGATGAGGAATTTTAAGGGCCATTTTCGTGCAAATAAGGTCAAGAAGAGTCCAAGAATCAGCCACAACAAGAGTTGCTTTCTGCCCAAGTTTTGAGAGAAGACTAGTCAAACTTTCCAAGATTGTCAAGATTCTTCTCCTAGTTGGGATTTACCTTATTTCTTTATTTATATATAGGTTATTAATATTTTCCTTAGTCTATTTATGTTCTCCTAAGTACCATTTAATGCTTTCCTAGAAATACTAAATTTTGTTCTTAGTTAGGTTACTTTATTTCCTTTCTAGAGTAGGATTCCTTGTAA